>NC_135215.1:17872822-18095322 GCF_052324685.1 Brachyhypopomus gauderio | reverse complement strand
GTGTGTGTGTGTGTGTTTGTGTGGGTGTGGGTGGGTGGGTGTTTATGTGGGTGTGTGTATATTATATATATATATATATATATATATATATATATATATATATATATATATATATATATATATATATATATACACACACACACACACACACATCTCTCTATGATAAAATTTTGTTTATACTTAAGTTTTATAAGCCTATTTGTGAAACACTGTTCTGGCAAATTATGAAAAAGTTCTATATATACACATTTATTGTTTTACCTTTTTAATATTATTGAGGTTTAAACTCTGCTTTATATACAGTAATTCTATGCAGGAATTGAAGTTGGTTATTTAATGAATGAAAGGATCAAAACAATTAAGACAATATACCTGCAGAGTTCAATGAGGACCAGAAAATTTTATCAAGTGTTATTAAAGCACTTCTGAAACGAAAACTTTAACATGTTTATTTACTAACGGAGTTAACCTTCTTGTATTGACAAATAAATAGCATGGTTAATCTAAGCAACTGCTTCCTGCCGCTGGGATTTTTAAAATTATTATTTCCTGTGTGTGCGCTCTCATATGCTATTGGCTGAGTTTTTATATGTGAACTGAAGATTGAGAATGTTGTAATTCGGAAGTCGTCCGGTAACTCTGTGGGTAAATTGTCTTGAAAACGTACCACAATAGAATGTATCTATTTATTCCGTTGCCATTGGTTGCGATGACTGGTAGCCACGCCCACTTTCCAGTCACCAGTGACTCTAATGACCTCTCACCTCTCATTTACAAAAGCCATATACACTTGTCAAACCTTCCCATGTTGGGACATCAGCATTGCCTTTCCACCAGGAAATGACGGGATGACTTGACCGTTCTTGATGTCACCCATGAAGTTAGCGGTCACTGGGTCACGCGTTTTACAGCTGGGTAATTGTCTTTAGGTTGCCAGATTGGGACCCGGTTAACGCTGATGAATCCATTCTTTTGTTATTCTTCATGCTAGTTATTTGTTCTAGTATGTGTACCTGCTGTTGCAAATGGATGTGATGACAGTCAAATTCTTTAACGATCTATTGATTTTGACTGGTACAGTGATGGCGTGTGATTCATAGTCTTAGTAATGATGTACTTGGTGCGTGGTTCATATCTCCACTGTGTCCTGTGGCAGTTGAAGGGCGGTTAGAGTGTTTGTGTGTTGTGCTGACACAGATGCACACGTTGCCCCGCCCCCTTAAAAAAAAACAAACCCAGCCCTGATTCCATGTGAAAGCAGCTCCTCCTCCTCATTAAGGGCGGAGCCGAGGAGAGGAGCTCTGATCTCCCATAGCAGTTGGTTCGAAAGGCAAACAGGTCCAGGATGGGCTCACGGCTGGGTGCCCGTGCTGTAGGTGGGGTCTGGTGTGAGGTTGGGCCCCTGCACACTACAGCATGAACAGCCTGTTCTGGACCCAGCACAGAGGCAGCGTTCTGACCACCCTGCTGCCCTGATGCCCTTGACTGCTGTAAGCTGAACTGTCTGAATTGCAAAAATGTTTGGTTTGTTGGTTTTTGTTCTTTCTAAGATCATAATGCAGCATTTATCTGAACTGTAAATAGCGGCGGGTTTGGGCCTTTATATGCTTCTGTAGATCCAGACAAGTGGTTTGTCTCAGTGCATAGGAGTTGAAATGTTCTGTGAGCTGAATGGAAATTGGATTTTGTTTGTTTTATTTATCGGTTACTGTAATTTACTGGTTGGTAGTTTTGTGCTTTTTGGAGTGACACCCCCTCCCTCCTCTCCTGATTAGGGTCAAAGCACATCTCGTGTTAATCTTTTGTATTTGATTAGCAGAATAAATATATTCTAAATGTCCCAACCTCCAGAATGTATTCCAGAAATGCAAAGATTTCCCAGCACGTTCTGTGGTTGATATGTCCGTACACAATTCCTTGATGTCTTTGAAACGTGAAGTTTGTAATGCCTAGTAAGTAGGGTTTCCCCAGACTGCTTAGTCCAAAAAATAAACAACCAAATCTCATTCAGATCTTTTAAAAAACATACCAAGTTTTTCTCTGTTCATTCATAGGTTTCTATTCAAATACAGAAAACAGGCTTGTATAACAGAGATGAGGTTACCTCATGGCCACTTAAAAACAAAACAGTAAATGTTTGCTGAACAAATACTGGTAGAAATGAGCTAATAAATTAATGTTTTCATAATTACACATGGATGAAGAGAAACTATCCTTACTGCAGCACCTGTATGTTAACCAGTAATGGAAGAAACCAACATTATATACTTCGACCCACAGTTGGTCACAATAGTGTCACTGTAGCGTTCTTAAGGTTGACCTGAGTATACAGATTGTAGGCCAGACCACCAGAATGTTTTAATCATTTATATTCAAAGTTAATTCCGATTTTAAACAGTAACTTGGGTAGAATTTAATGTGTTTGTTTTTCAAAATAAAAGTTCATTTGCAGTACACTGAGGTTTTGTTGTGAGTGGATGGAACAGGCTGTGTGTACTGGTGAGCACGATACCCTGGGGGGAAACCCTGCTAATGGGTCTCTGATATTGATATTGCCTCACAATAGCATTTGTTACCAACAAAGAAAAATATATTTAAAAATAACAGGGTGCATTTAGATGTGTCAGTGTTGTGTGACTTGTTTTCCTTCTTTTTTCCTATCTGAATGCTGGTGGTACTGAGGCATGCTGGGAAAGGTCTGCCATTACTGGCTTCCCCAGCCTGGAGAGCAAACCCTCCTAATCCAGGCCTGCACAACAGGCTGGAGTCCAAGTGTCCCGACAGCTCGTTCTCCCGGAGATGGGGAAACCTTACTTCCACACATACACAAATTGCAAGGCCTGCTTGTAAAATGCGACATCTGAACTTTAAAAGTTCATTTTTGATTACCAAGTTTTCAGAGCAGGCAAGACGAGAGAAAAACGAACAGAGGCCAACATGTGCTGAATGCTTTATTGAGGACACCCACATAGACTGGAGCAGGGATGGACAGGGCTCTCAGGAGAGTGGGTGTGGCAGAGTAGACTCAGAGCACCCTGAATGCACTGAAAGGTTACTCCGGGTCACCCATTATCCAGTCAGGCTTTGCAGAGGGTCTGCTTTAAAACCTCACCTTCATCAACACACCACAGTCTCCAGATCTACCACTGCGCCCTGCTCCGGGAAACACTCCACCTACAGGAAGCAGTATCCATAACCCACCAGTCCTGGAAAACCACTTCACTGTGTATTAGCACTTTCCCTACTTATGAAGGGCTTGACAATGATCTCTCAAGCCCTTTATAGTTTGGGGGGGGAGACTACTCAGTTCTGTGAGCTTCCAGGACAGGGAGTAAAGAACTAACACTTCTAAAACACTTAATTTATATTTAAATACATTAACCTCCAACTGTGACATCTCAATGGAGCAATCATAAAATTACCATACAGGAGTCAATTAATGTTTGGAATATTGCTGACTGTTTAAGAGTTTTAAGATGTCAGCTCGGACTTCGGAGACATTCACCCTGGGAAACCACCTCCTTACAGGCTTCCCTGCTGGATCCACCAGGAACTTCTCAAAGTTCCACTTAATGTCGGATATCTTTAAGGGCTCCCAGAACAGTCTGTTGATGGGGTTTCCGAAGCTTTCACCCACAGGTGGGCAGGCATTCTTGAAGAGGTCAAGAAAGGAAGGATTACTTTAAGCCGATCTTAATTTAACTTAAATTTAATCTGCCAACTTGGGTTTCAGATATGGTAAAGTCGTGGTTCTACATCTTAAATCAACATTTTGACTTCTAGCCAAGGCTGATGGAACAGTTACATGAGACATGAAATGTAATAGGTTTAAGACAAATGGGCAGTTTCAGCTTTGCGTTTACCTTCAGGAAGGTGAATAGTCCCTGTTCATTTGCTCCATTCACATTGCCCTTTTCGAAGAGCTGGAAGTTTGGAACGAATCCATTTCCTGGACGCACATGCCTGTGAAAATCAGAAAAATGCCTTGGTGTAGTGTCAAAGGTGTGTCTCGATGGCAAGCACACCACGTCTTTTCCAAACCCTGTGAATAAACAGCTCCTTTTTAGAATGTTATGTTCTACCACAGGCCCGTTGACAGCCTTGCTGGGGCCCGGGACAAGAAAGTTTCATTTCCCCCCCCCCCCCCGCACGTCATTTGAATTTTCTCTGTAGCAGACAATCCTTGTGTTAGGTCATATAGTATATAATATAGCCACACATCAAAGCTGTTTCTGACAGCTGACTGGTTTATACTTGACGCGTCGCGAGCTGCGCGAGGCGAAATGACGTAATCGCAGTGGCTCACAGTCGATTCGCGAGGTCGTGCACCTCTGACTTTTGTAAGTTCGCGCGCGCCGCGCTTCAGCGCAATAAACAAAGTCATGTTTGCAGGGTTCATACACCTTTTTAAGGTGGAAATAAAACACTTGTACGTCACTTTAAAGGTCCATTTCAATATTTTCCAGCACGTTAAACTTAAATAAGTTAAATATTTATACATATACTCGAAATAATTTGCTTTTTATCACATTATTTAATGGTTGTTTATTTTCAAAACGTCCAATATTAACTTCTTCGCATTCTCTCGTGTTTCGTCCTGCAATTACAAGAGGCTTGTATTTGTTAACGTAATACAAGATAACTGTTCAGTCAGACAGATATTTGTTGTGAAACGAAGTAGTTACAATTTCAAGCATTTTCAAGTACTTTAGCCTAAATTCCAGCATTTTTCAAACCTGGAACACAATGCAATTTCCTTTCTTTTCTGCGCTCCAGATTTCTGTATTTACTTTAACTATCCACCACTGTATTTCCCGCTGTTGGACGGGTACCAGCCAGTCACGGTCGCTGAATCAAACCATTTTTCGGTGGGAGGCGGGGGTGTATGCACTTAATGGAAAATATGCAGATAGGTAAAAAAACATATATTTTAGTCATTGAGCTTATTTTAAGTACAGAATTTTATATTAATGAAAGATTAAGATTATTTAAAAATTATAGACTTTAAATAAAAAATAAATTGCTGTGCTCTTTGATGGGCTCCCCTGGCCCTGGGGCCCGGGACAATAGACCCGGTTGTCCCCCCCTGTCGACGGGGCTGTTCTACCATCTCTGATGATGGTAGATAAGCTGCAAGATGACCTGCAATGTCATCTGATTATGAAGTGTTGAGGACAAAACTCATCAGGGCTTAGAACGATGGAAGGAGATGACCAGCTTTTGCAAGGACATAAGCCATTAAGAAAGTGACCTTCCTGTTAACAAACTGCCTTTTTGTAATTAAAGACCACCAACTGACTGATGGAACAGGGCATTTCAGTCATGACTCATTTCATGCCATGTTACATTTTTATGTACTACTCACTTCAGAGTGGGCAGGATTTCGCTGTTGCTCCCTGGCTCTTGAAGCCCAAACTGGTTGCAAGGAAATCCGAGGATGGTGAACCCATGACCTTTCAGCTCATCGTGAAGTGCATTCAGTTCTGACGGAGACAAACATCAGAGCACCAGATGGATCTTTGTGGAGAGACATCCTGTGCTTCCCAGAATGGGAGTTTTTCTACTACTCTATCCAGTGAGAAGGACCCTTCATGCACTTCCTAAACCTTTGACCTGGCTTTAATATCAGCAAGAAAATAAGTCTGATAGAAGGATTGTCCCCTGTAGCCCTTACCGACGTACTGAAAGGTGAGTCCTCAGAAGGTGGCCACGTTTACGATGAGGACGTACTTCCCAGCATACTGATTCAGGGGAATGTACAGGCTTTCATTTAAGGCATTCACCCCATAATCAAATATGGAGCCATCCACATTGCGATCACACAACTAGAAGAAAGATGTAATTCTCCTTTATTCTACAGACATGGGAGGTTATAATATATATAAAAATAAAACACACATGTATGCCATTTAAAAGCAACAGAATGACTACCCTGACCCTTTATGCAGCTTCACTGCCTCCAGACATCTGGGTGTAGGAACCAGTAGAATATACAGAATTTCATATTTTGAAGCCAATTGCTTTTGTTTGCTGACTATATACGTTTCATGAACTTGATCCCACTTGATCCCATGAAACTAACGTAAACACCATATGACTACAGAACTATATTCCAGTTACAGCTTTAAAATGACTCACTATTCCAGTTACAACATGACCCTCATCCAAGATAAATATAAAAGGGAATAGGCCTATACAAACATTGCAGTAGGCTAACCTTTGGTCAATATTCCCAAAACAGTTTCAGTGGACGAAGAACAAATTAACGATTGTTACTAATGTCCAATATAACTAGTCCTCGTTGGTTCGTAGCCTATATTTATAAAGACCAAAACCTATGGCAAAATCAACTATTTGCATTGGTGCAGGGAGTGCCAAGAAACGCACATTTTAATAGCTAGTTAGAAGACCTCTTATGCAAGAGAAGTAGGAAACGAATAAGCTTTGAACGGTTATTTTCAACATATATAAATGATGCTGGTAGGAAAACTGACAGCACGCGCCCGTCCTCGTCACGCAGTCCTTATTTTTTTAGACAGTTACTGTAGCAACGTGCAGTGTCGCACCTGCCACCGCGTTATTGCGCGTGTGCTCACAGAATAACACATCTACCGTCGGGTTATTGAGTCGAAGAGGAAAAGCTTTGAAACGTGCAATCAACTTAATATTCAAAACCTGAAATACTTTGACCAGCAGATTTAGTTTTCGGTTACATTTTAACTTTGCCCTCTACCGCCAGTACCCACTCTAGTTAACTAAACATTATAATTAGAATATTTATCAGAATTAACATCAAATGTATCCTAGATTTTTCCTTACCTGCATATTGGATCCTCCACTGATGGGTTGTAGTAAACCCACAAGAACAAGAAGAGAGACCCAGAGCTGCTTCTGGGCCTCCATTGGGAGAACGGTCTGCCCCACGTCTCTAAATCATCTGAATGATGTGTCCTTTTGTACTCGACGAGACTCCTCGCTTACAGACGGGGGGGGGGGGGGGGGGGGGGGGAAGCACGTCACGGGCTTGGAAATAACATGATTCACGTTCCAGCCCTTAGCCAGCTACAATGTTTTTTTTTCCAGCAATGTCACTCACGTTCAGGTGTGATGTCTGTATTGCTCTGTATCAATATTTATTTCTAGGTTAATTAGAAACTAATAACAACAACCTAGTGCAAAGGTACCCACGACCGATGGTGGAGATCTACAGTTTAGATGAGTTCAGTCCTACTTTAACGCATACCTTCCAGGTAATTACACCCATCTGTTGCATCTTGATTCGACTGTTAAGTACAGGTGTGCAAGATTAGGGCTGGAGCTGAACTCCCTTGGGTAACAGATCTCTAGGACGTACACTTTCAATAAACCGTCCCGCTAAAAGCAATGAACTAACATGACATTTATAAAAGCAGCGCATGTCCAGGAATAATGAAACACCTATGCAAATTCATCAACGACTCTTCATGCGCAGTAATCCGCGGTACCCTGGCGAAAGAGAAGTGATTAAAACCAACCCAGCATAACAAAACGCTTTAAAGGTTTGTGTTGCCATAGAACAAAACATTAGCTGAGCTCTCTTATATTTATCATCCGTCAACCCCCTGAGTGTGTCCTACCAACTCCCTTCTGTTTATCGAGCGAATCATTCCGCTGCACTGACATCACGCAGTGTGCTCTTTAAAACGTACTTACCTTATTACATGACTATTCAAACTGATAAGAATATTATTCTTGGTTTCAAGAAGCTTGTAATGTAAAGAAATTCACGAGTGAATGTTTTAAATGAGGACTGGTCTCTGTCTTTCACACACACACATACACAAACTCAAACATAGGCTGACTGAACAGGCTGAAACGGGTCATGATAATGCACAGAATGAAAATAAAACACTTGATGCAATTTTTTCTTTAATAAACTCCTGATGATAATTGGGTAAAAATGCATAAATATTATTTACAGCATTTTTCTTTTAACCTCGGTGATATTAAAAGGATCAAGGCGTGTTCAAAGTACGATATACATACTGATGTGATTTCTGACACTGTGATTTTAGACTTTACCATATCTGGCTGAAACTAGAAATTCTGGCCCGGGTGAGATAGACGGTAACGTCTAAAATGATCGCCAATACGGAACCTTTTTGGCTAAACAATCACATTGTAATTTAACGTCGTTAAAGAGCGATCGCATTTGTCACCAGAAACAGAGATCGCGAATAAGCTAATATAATCGATTTATGTGCACCAAATGTTTCACATGCGTCCGAGGACAAATGTCCACCCCGTTAGGGAACGTTACATCGTTTTAATCATAGATTATGGTCAATGCCTTATACATTGTTGTGACACAACCATAACACTGTGGTTTAAGTCATGCATTAGGTATGCTACATGTTGAATAAATGTGTTAACTATTTAGTAATCGAAACGTGAGTAAATATATCGTAATGACGTCAAAGCATCTGAAGGATATTTATGTTTTATTTTGCTTGGCCGGAGCATACTGTAGCTATGTGTTTCGGTGGGGAAACACGCTGAACTCTACGGGTGCGTCCAGTAGGGGGCGGTGTTGACTCCAGCAGTCGGGACAGACGTAGTCGCTCATCGCCCACATCTTTCAGAGATGGCGTCCCTTCTGCAGCCAGAGAGAGTGCTTTATCTTGTTCGTGGCGACAAAAAGATTCGCGCTCCTCTTTCTCAACTGTATTTTTGCCGCTATTGCAGTGAACTACGGTCTTTGGAATGCGTGTCGCACGAAGTAAGTATCGTATTTGGCGTTTTCAGCTCGATAACGATGCCGTTACGAGGCCGTTTTACTCGTGCTAATTTGGAAGCTAGCGACCAAAGTCAGCTTTTGCCCGCCCACTTTTCAACTGTCCTGATATTGTATTGGCTGCTCTATGTGTCAGTCATGCATTTTGTAGAAAACCCGCTTTTTCGATTGGCCGCGTCATGTGTCCATTCTAGTCTCTTATTGACTTCTCGTTCTAGACATGGCTACGTAGTTAGCTAGCTAGCAGTCTAGGCGTACATTTGATCTGTTTTCGAGAAATTATTAGCATAAACTATGTTTTATGCAGGGAAGGACTTGTATTGCTTGGTGAAAAATAATATAAATAGTAAACACGTTCGTGTTTGAACAAGCTATGTAGATTGTTCTGTTGCTAACTAAGCTAGCTTGCTAATGATGTGGAAAACACCACACCCGGCGAGAAGATATTGTGCTTGCTAGTTAACTGGCTCCTTCAGTTTGTGATATCTTTAAGGTCAACAAATGTTTGAAATGCTGTTTGATTTATCACAGTTTTCAATTAGCTACGGCTTGGTGGAGTTTAAGAGAGTTATCATATCTGGTTAGGTAATTGTCGAGTGTCATTTCCTGTCTGCAGGTGGATTCGCATTACTGTCCCAGCTGTTTGGAGAACATGCCCTCCGCCGAGGCGAAGCTCAAAAAGAACAGGTGTATTTTTCATAGGTTCAGAATGGAAACAAAAGTTCTGCTTCCTTCAAAGTCCAGCACTGGCAGCTTATCTGTCCTGTAATCAAGCCATCGCTGACAGCTGTTTGATGTCTATGTTCTAGGTGTGCCAACTGCTTCGACTGCCCATGTTGCATGCACACCCTATCCACACGTGCCACCAACATCCCCGCCCCACTTCCCGACGATCCGACGAAGACTACCATGAAGAAGGCTTACTACCTGGCCTGTGGATTCTGCCGCTGGACGTCAAGAGACGTGGGCATGGCTGACAAGTCTGTGGGTATGTCACCGCCTCTGCTCCCAGACAGCCGTTAGAAAGCAGAAAGAGACGCTCCCATCACATTAGTTTTTGTGTCTGTCTCTGATGCTTTTTTGTAAATAGATATGCTACCTTTAAATCTAACAAAGCAATATTATGTATTTTACAAAGTTTAAAATATGGTAGAGAATTAATGTATTTGCATACTGTAAGAACTGAAAGGAATAGATGATATAGTGAGTGTGTGTTAACATAATGTTTACAGTTGCCCATTTATTTCATATGTGATTTTATAGATGGCCTTAAAAAAAACCAACTTCATCTCTTTGTTCCTGTATCCCACAATCATGGGATTGAAAAATTAGTTACTGTATTTTTCTTCTCTGTGCTGTAGCCAGTGGAGGGTGGCAGGAACCGGAGAACCCTCACACTCAGAGGGTAAGTGCAGACCTCTGGGGATGATAAAGACTCCTTTGGCAACGCTGGGGCTCATCTGCTTAGCACGGTGACGTGAGGAGGGAACGGAAGGCTTCACACTGACCTCCGGGGGTCAGCACCCTGCTACTGCCCCATGTCTGAAGCCTAAGACATTTAGGCAGGATACACTTGTAATGATCTGGCTTTAGTCAGAAGGAGGGGGTCTGTAGGTCAGGTGACTCACTCGGTATCAAAAGCATGACATATGTGGCATGTGACAGAGCTAGTGAGATTGGATACCACTTTAAGAAAAAGCATGCGGTGTTGCCTTCACAGTGACTCATTGAAAGATGGGGCACTGAATGGCCCCCTGACAGCAGGACTCGAAGACAAGATTAATGTTAGCGCAAAGATCCTGTTCTCCTTGATGTCTAGACCAATGAATATCTGTCACCGAGCTTTTCATCTGGGGGCGAGATGCTATTACATTTTGACGTTCTTCAGTATTGCCAGATTTGATGAAAAAACGGATCTTGGGCATCACCCGGTTAACCTGATGTCAGAATAGAATAGAGAGAGATATCAGAATAGAGAAAGGAAAACCCATCATATCAGCTATTCCTAAGTAACCACATGGACCTTCTGGGTCTCATCAGTAAGTGGGAGCACATTGTGTTTTAGTTTTTTTTTATTTTCTTGCTGTTTTGTGCACAAATTAAACAGTTGTGCAGGATGATACTCACACTCTACTCCCAGAATGCCTTATCTGACTATCCCAAGGTCAGCAAACGATGCAAAGCTTGCACAAGAACAGCAAGTGTGTGGCCACTTCCAGGCAGAAAGTGTTCTCTTTGGCTACGTGCGTCATGGCCAAATCAGCACAGTAACACCATCCTTGCCTCCTTACTCACGGTTCAGACATCACGTCCCTTAATCCTCACGCCTGCCAAATGAGTAGGAGTGTCCTGAGCTTACGGTCTGCTGCCTTAAACCTGCGACCACATCCGTCCCGCAGTGATGCCTTTTGTCCTTGAACGGGGACCAGCTCGGCCGTGTGGGCCAAGGAGTAGCAACCCGTGGTGTGGACGATGTGTCCTCCTTCCTGAAGTAGAACGTCTGTACGAGTGAGCGTGTGTGCCTGTGCTTCCTGGTCCCCAGATCAATAAGCTGATCGAGTATTATCAGCAGCTGGCCCAGAGGGAGAAGTTGGAGAGAGACAGGAAGAAGCTCTCCAGGAGACGTCCCTTCCTGCCTCAGGCCTTCTCGGTACATACTAGCGCTCCCGCACACACATACACGCACGTTGACCAGACAACACGTCAGGTAAAATCGCCTATTTTTAGTGAACTCCTACAGAGCTAAAGCATCCCTGTCTGCATGAAGCCTACAGTGGCTGATTAAAAGCTGGTGCTTTCACTGTTTTTTTTTCTTTTAAATGCTTTTGTTTTGCAAACTAAATACCACACATGCTGACACATTAACAGTTCTTCCATGTTGGAAACAGCTCATCAGTTTCTTCTTATTAATATTATTATTATTGTCACTGTTATTGGTGTTGGTGCCATTGTTGCTTTTATTGCTATTATTAATGCAGGGTCTGAAATTAACATAAATTAACATAAATGAATGTAAGACTCCAATGCACTTGTCTTATTTTCCTCTTAACACACAATCCTGTGGTTAATTTCTAGCCCTGTATGGCTCTGCCTACCTGATTTCATGACTGCACTTTTGCCATGTCCTGCGGGTTGCCATGTCCTGCGGGTTGCCATGTCCTGCGGGTTGCCATGTCCTGCGGGTTGCCATGTCCTGCGGGTTGCCATGTCCTGCGGGTTGCCATGTCCTGCGGGTTGCGTTCACATTCCTGTTTCTCTTGTTTTTCTTTGCTTGTGCACGCGCCCCCTCCCCCCCCACACCTTCACAGCAACACACTATTCACGTGGTGGTGAGTGCTCATTTTTCAGCAACTCTGACAGTAATATGTTTGTGCGTGTGTCTGTGTGCGTGTGTGTGTATGTGTAACACACTGACACTCTGTGTGTGGAGTGTGCGATGTGGTCCTTGGGGTGCTCTGTCCTCTGTTCACTTCTGTGTCCCCTGGCTTGGCTGATCCCATGAGCCTTAATAAGGGCTGTGGGCATGTTTAGCTGCTCTTAGGCACATGTAGGGTGATGACATACAAGCGCTCTTCTGTTAACAAGGCAAGAGGCAGTAGGATTATGGGTCACCTACTGTGGCTTTTTTCTGTTACTTTTAAAGCAGTTAGTTGTTGATTTTTTTGTATCATTAGCAGATGATACTTCATAACCACGTTGTTTTTTGTTAAATGATAACATTTCTCAGTATACAAGCCAAAGATGTCGTTACTAATGAACACTGTTAACTTTCTTCTGTATTAAACCAGATAAACTATTTTGGTTTCACTGCCTGTTTATTGATTGTTGTATCAGAGTTGTGATAGATGAGTTTGGCTTGATGTGGCTTGTGGTTCTGTGTGGAAGGAGAAATATGGGCTGGGTACCCGGCTCCAGAGGCAGAGGAGCGGTGCGCCCATCAGCGCCCTCTACGGCCTGTCGTGAGTATCTGTTTTGCTCTCTGAACCCTTAGGTGTGGCTCTTTATGCAGGAGAGATCCCGTTTTTGTTATTTTGTAAACAAATCAGTTCCAGATTAAATTGTCTCTATTTAGTACAGCATGTCCTCCACTAGAATACAAGAATGGTAATTCAAGGAGTCGTTCTTGTTATTACAGAGGAACATGTTGTACTTGATACTGTGTGTCTCACCCTATGTCCTGTGTGTGTGTGTGATGCTGTAGTCTGAAGGAAGGGGAGGAGCAGAAAGAAGTCAGTATTGACCCCGCCCAGGCGTTGGATGAGGTGGAGCCCCTCCCTGAAGACTGCTACACCCGCCCAATCAGTCTCACTGAAGGTTGGTGCTCTCTGTGCTCAGACAGGCCAGTGGCTATGGGCTAATAATTATGGGCTATGGGCTAATGAATATGGGCTAGTGAATATGGGCTATGGGCTAATAATTATGGGCTAGTGAATATGGGCTATGGGCTAATAATTATGGGCTAGTGAATATGGGCTATGGGCTAATGAATATGGGCTAGTGAATATGGGCTATGGGCTAGTGAATATGGGCTTATGTGTGGCGGCTTATGTAGTTTCAGATAAAACCAATATTCTCCTTCTGTGTGTGTGTGTGTGTGTGTGTGTGTGTCTCTCTCTGTCTATCCCTCTCTCCCTCCCTCTCTCTCTCTTTCTCTCTCTGCGTCTCTGTCTCCCCCCCCCTCACTGCGTCTCTGTCTATCTTCCTCTCTTCCCATCTCTCTCCCTCTCTCTGTCACTCTTCCCCCCTTCTCTCTCCATCTTTCTCTCTCTCTCTCAGTGACTACTCTTCATCAGAGGCTGCTCCTGCCAGATTTCCAGCCTGCTGGAACATCACAGCTGCACCCTAAACACAAGCACCTACTAATGAAACGCTCACTGCGCTGCAGGGTTTGTGTACACACACACACACACACACACACACACACACACACACACACACACACCTCACACGCTCCTTACACACCTTAAGCACGAGCCAACACTATGTAAAACTACCCATGTGCTTGTACATATAAGGGCACACACTGATTTAATGCCCCTTCTAATGGCTGCATGTCCTGTTTATCAGAAATGTGAGCACAATCTGAGCAAGCCAGAGTTCAATCCAACATCAATCAAGTTCAAAATCCAGCTGGTTGCAGTGTGAGTTGAGCCGTCCAGCCCTGCTGGTTGCCCACATTGTGTAATCGGTGATGGTGCATTTTCCCCTGCTGTCAGTAATGGTGCCGTTTGATTTGGCAGGAGCTACATCCCTGAAGTGAGAATCATGTCCATTCCAAACCTGCGTCACATGAAGGTGCGCTTGCGTCCTGACGTTGCTCACAAACACTTCCATAACATGATATCCTGCATCACTAATTGTGTGCCCCACCCCACCCCACACGTTTGCCCCACCCTTTACCTGGCAGGAGTCTCAGGTGCTGTTGACCCTCACCAACCCAGTGGAGAGCGTCACCCATGTGAGCCTGTTCACCTGCGAGGAGGGCGACCCTGATGACCTCAGCAGCACGGCCCAGGTAGTTACCTGCTCCTCTCTGAATGCACGTTGGACGCGGTTTACTGGAGTGATGCTAAACACGGTGTGTTGTTAGCAGTGCTGAGTTTGTGTTCACACGTGTGCGCACAGGTGATGGTGCCAGCCAAGCAGCTGGTCCTAGCAGGGAAGGACGCTGCGGCGGAATATGACGAGCTGGCAGAACCACAAGACTTCCAGGATGACCCAGAGTAAGACACACCACTTAAATACCACCGGAGTAAAACACCGCTCAAATACCACACCGGAGTAAGACACACCGCGCAAATACCACACCGGAGTAAAAAGTGTTCGCCTAGCCATGGTAAGGCTGAACTGACGCTGAGGTATGTGTGTGTGTGTTCATTTTGCCTCTCTCCTTGCAGTGTTGTTGCCTTCCGGAAGTCCAATAAAATTGGCTTCTTTATCAAAGTGATCCCCCAGCGTGAGGAGGGTGATGTCACCGTGGCCATTAAGATGCGGCACGACTTCCGCAACCTGGCGACCCCTGTGCGGCCCAGCGAGGAGGGCGAGAACACGCCCGACGAGGTCATCTGGCTCACGCACCATGTGGAACTCAGTCTGGGCCCACTGGCTGCCTGAATACACACACACACACACACACACACACACACAAGCACACATGAACATGCAGACTCAAGCCTAAGCCCACTGCTTGAACAGGAACACTAGGGATGTGTATCATGTCAGCTGAAGGGAGAATTATGATCTTTATTAATACGTCTGTCGTCTCCATCTCCTCTAGACCCTAATAATTCCCTGAAGTGCTTAATGCCATTAGAAAAATACAACAGTTGGTACATCTCCATACACTACAGCCTCCCCACACAGTTCCACATCTCTGAGGTGTCCTGCGAGGCCTCACTGTCTGTGTTCTCCTGCCCCAGGCTTTCCTGCATGCAGCTAGCTCCCCCACCCCCACGTACGGTAAACGTCCCCACGCTGGTTCCTGTCCCCACTCTGGGACCTCTCCCCACTCTGTACAGGGCCTCCCATAGGCTGAAGTCCAGTAGAAGCTTTCTGCTGCTGTGTCGGTCTCCAGTTGCGGTGGTGCTCTCCATAGACGTACTGTAAGCTGTATGTTGCTTTTAATCTGGAGCAGAATGCTAACATGTTCTACAAAGCTAGTGGTGAAACATTAGTTCTGTGTTAAAGTTGAGCTCAATTACAGATCAATCTGTGATTCACTAATAAAACTGGGAATAAAACACCACTGTGAAACTGTTTTCATTTAATACAAGTAAACTTACCTTTCTGTCTTATTGCCATATTATGTAGTGATGGGTCTGACGACACCGAAACCTCGGCGCATGTGCCGAGCAAACAAGGCGAAACCCCGTGTTGGTGCGCGTAAGGAAAACCACGTGACCGACACAGTTCCTGTATCGTTTGGTTGTGAACGCGCCAAATTGTATTTATAAGGGAGAAAATGTATCGACACGTTTGTGGGTTTTGTTGGATGGAGTTTGTGTTCTTAGCGTTGAATTGGTTTTTTGGCTTGTCATTAAATACAATGGATCAACCAAGGAAGAGAAAGTTTTCTCCCGTGTGGGATCATTTTGATCTCATCACTGAGAATAAGGTAAATGATTATTCAGCTCTCGTTTTCACTGTTGATATTTTTCTTTTGGGTTATTCTAATTTCTTTATCAAGGTTATTTTAATTGTTTCACTTTTACCTTTATTACAATTAACATTTATTTCTTTTGTAGGTGAAATGTAGGATTTGCTCCCATGAGCTGTCTTACTGTAACCGGAGCACTTCCACAATGCTGAGGCATTATCGTGCCCGGCATGAGAAGGAAGAACCGCTTGACACGCACGTGATCAACCCTGGTGCTTCCAGAAAGCAGGCGATTGATGAGGCTGTAGTGAATATGATAATTACAGACTGTCAGCCGCTTAGCCTTGTGGAAGACAAGGGGTTCAGAGAGCTGCTCCAACTCCTTGAGCCCTCATATGTTCTGCCAAGCAGAAAGGTACGTGAAACAAACTGATGAATGGGTGTAATACACATTAACAACGTATATGCATGTTCTGTGCTGTCATTCATTAATGTACTCCATTTGTGCTACTAATGTTAGGCTATCAAGACCATGATTAGCCAGAGGTATGAGGAGAAAAAGGAGCAAGTAAAAACAGAACTGAAGAGTGCAGTTGCAGTGAGCCTAACGCCGGACATGTGGACATCCATCAACATGGAGGCCTACCTGGCTGTGACTTGTCACTATGTGGACAGTGAGAACCACACATTGTGTACATCAATGCTGGGAGTGGAACACTTTCCTCAGCAGCACACCGCTGAAAATATGGCCCAAGTAAAATCAAACTTAATAGAGGAGTGGGCCATTGCAGATAAAGTGACATGTCTGGTCACAGATGCAGCTGCAAACATAATTTCATGTGTCAAAAAGCTCCAAATCAGACACACAATTTGCATAGCGCATTCTTTAAATTTAACAGTTTGAAAATCATGCGACCAAATTGAGACACTCACTGATGTCCGAAATAAAGCAAGGCAGATAGTAACATACTTTAGAACCAGTACTACAGCAAAAGAGATGCTGGCACAAGTTCAGCTACAGATGGGAGGACCAGTGAAGAAATGAATGACTGAGGTGTCAACTAGATGGAACAGCACATATATAATGCTGGAACGCATTGTGGAACAGAAGGAGTCGGTGTTGGTATCCCTGGCCTCTTTAAAAAGTGATATACCTCAGCTAACTACAGATGATTACAAAATCATAGAGGAGACGCTGCGTGTGCTTGCTCCATTTAATCAAGCAACAGTGGAGCTCTCTGAGGAAAAAAGAGTGTCTGGATCAAAAGTAATCCCAATGCTTAAAATGTTGCACCACTCACTGCAACGAAATGCATTAAATGTAACAACGGAAATTGCTATTAATCTTGTGGAAAACCTTAAAAGAAGACGGCTAGAAACACTGTGCAACCTGGAGTCATTAAGTGTCATGACAATACCAACACTGCTGGACCCTCGGTTCAAGACGATGGCATTCTTAAGTGCGTCAAAAGCCAATGAAGCAGTGAAACTATTAAAATCTGAGTGCGCAGCAGAAATGAGAAAGGCTATACCAACACAAATGGAAGATGACCAACCTGGACCTTCAACTCAAACGTCTGCTCCCAGTTCAGGTATTTCATGATTGTTAATTGTGTTTATTTGTATTTTATTATTC
This sequence comes from Brachyhypopomus gauderio, assembly GCF_052324685.1. NCBI lineage: Eukaryota > Metazoa > Chordata > Actinopteri > Gymnotiformes > Hypopomidae > Brachyhypopomus > Brachyhypopomus gauderio. The sequence continues at coordinate 18,077,817 of NC_135215.1, read as the reverse complement.
TTGCAAATCATTCCATGTGATTAGAAATACATAATTAGTAATGTAGATGCATTACATTTATTCATCAGATGACAACCTGTGGCAGCAGCTGGACATGGACGTCAAGGAGAGCCAGTACAAATCAAATGTTACCACTGATTCAATTATTGAGGTACAAAGGTACATCTCTGAGGCGAACACACCAAGATCACAGGATCCATTAAAATACTGGGAAACACAGACTTCATTACCCTACTTTATATAAACTGGCAATGAAATATCTATGTACGCCGTCATCATCAGTGCCCTGTGAAAGGGTCTTTTCAAAAGCAGGAGAAATTGTATGTAAACGGCGCAATCGCCTGAGCCCAAATATTTTAAAGCAGCTGATGTTTCTAAATAAAAACTTGTGAATGAACCTTGTTCAGTTCGTTTCCCGTTTTTATTGAAGTTGCCTGCAATTACTCTTTAAATCCAGTAGATGTCGCCATTAAGTGATACAGCAACACTGTTTCAACACTGTCGACACAGTTTGGGGAAATGTGCCATACACCCATGAGGCCTCGTCTGCCCATCACTAATATTATGAACTGCAGTTCGATGTGAATCAGTATCTTTCTTTACTGTAGTCTGACCGTTTAAATCACTGGTGTCAAACTGGCCCGCTGGCCAAATGTGGCCCGCGAGAGCCAAGTAAAAGTGAGCAAAAACTATATTTCCCACAATTGTTACCCGCGAAGTGACGGCATCTCGACACTGCAGTGTTTTCCATATCGATGCGATTTTCCCAATAAGTGTAATTGGGAAATACAAACAATGACCCCAAATTGTCCAGGAAGAGAAACATTGATGCAGATAGAAGGGTGTTTCAAGAAAGGTGGGGAAGCGATGTTTGTGCTTAAGGAGAAAAACGGGTATGAAGCGGTGGTGGATGTCAAAGAGTACAATATACGTCGGCATTTTGCGACCAAACACGGAGCTAAGTATGCAAAAATTAGCCATCAAGAAAAACGACGAATTGTCAAAGAATTAAAAAACAAACTGCGATCGCAACAGAATGTGTTCACAACCCCAAACGAAACGGCAGTAAAAGCTGCTTTGATGTGGCTAAAGAAATCGCCGGGCTTCAGTCTTTTTCAGAAGGAGCATTTTTGAAGCACATTCGCTATTTTCACAGTAATTTGATATTTCAAGTTTTGAACAAAGTAAATGTGATATATTTGATCATTTGATGGATTTATGTTATAATAACAGCAACAAGCAAACATTTTTTTTACATTTACGCAAATCTGTAATATTTGTAACTTGAATAAGTAATACATTCAGAGGTATTTAACATTAAGGAGTAGGTACATTTATAAGTTCCGTGGGTAACGATTATGCCGATGTGGCCCGCTGTGAAAATGAGTTTGGCACCCCTGGTTTAAATCATTAAACTCTTGATGTGCAGGACTCAGAAATAAACTGTTTGTGTGTATGTTGGGTCAATGTGACTTAGTGCATCAGAATGTTCCTGTTGCCAGTAATGAGCTCTGTATCAGGAGCGTGGCATTATGGGAATGGACCTTGCAGGGCGGGAGGACCTGGACCTCGGCACTGGAGTTGAACTTTGATAGATACATTTTCATCAGCCAGAGTGATGCTTGTTCACCCCCAGCCACTGCCACAAGGTGGTGGTATTGCACCAAAAATTAAACGTTTTCCTTTACAACCAAAGGCGAGGTTTTCGCAGAAGAGATGTGTGTGTAGTTTGGGAGACGTGAGGGGACAGGCTGAGGTCCTGCAGGGACTTGTTAACAGGGCTGAGGAAGTTCTGCGTTTTGGTCTTGACATAAGTGTCTTCCTTTCTGGCTAAGGGGTGTGTTCTCAGTACGTCTTTGGAGCTTTAAATATTACACCTGACATCTTTTATAATTTCCTTTTTCTCTAAACATCTGACAGGAAGAGTGGGGATTTGTCTGTTGAATTTGCTAGATTATCCTGGAATTTCAGGGTGCTTCCCTGTCTGAACTGTAGTCTGAAGTGGGATTCAAAAACATGTCTCCTGAGAACTAGACCCAAAACCGCAGACTTGTCTTTTGTCAGAACTACATGTAACAAAGAACATGTGGAAGTCTGATTGGGTCTAACTGCTGATCTGAGATCAGAATCATTCCCCTCATCTGCTCTGATTGGATCTACAGAAATCGCTCCCAGACCTCCACTCGTATGGCCACGGGTTTACGAAATCTTTGGCCACGTTTCTGTTTTTTGTGCATTTTCGAGAGTCTGCTCATGTGCTCCTCCTGTATCGTTGCTGTGCAGATAGCCATCTTGAACTCACTATGTCTTCATATCAACAGAGGAAAACAAGTGTTTAAGCACGTAGCGGTGAGCCGAGACATCGGGAGAGTAGAGGAGATGCAGAAAACAGCAGCGGTGATAAATGGGGCTGTCCAGAGTGATGGAAACATCTAAAATAAGAAATACCAGGGACCAAAAGACCATACAATGTGGAAGGTTAACACCAAGGTTGTTCCCATGGTGATGGGGGCACTCGTGGCTGTGACCTCCAAGCTGGAGGAGTGACTACAGGAAACACATCAGTCTCAGTCCAGAAGAGCAAGATCACAGTGAATACCGCACCCTCATGCTCGATGGGGAATGGCTGACACTATATCATGTGTTTGCAAAAAGTTATTTTAAGTCTTAAAATCCCCGCTGAGAAAATCAGGGGTGTTCCAAGTTGTTTGGAGCTGTTTTGTAAAAGCTGTCCAAACCCCGGGGCTCTTTACTAAACTCTGCATGAGGTGACGTCTTATGAACTCATTTTTGTAGGCCTCGTCAGTGCCCTGGCGTGTTGTGTGTGTGTGTGTGTGTGTGTGTGTGTGTGTGTGTGTGTGTGTGTGTGTGTGTGTGTGTGTGTGTGTGAGAGAGAAAGCTGTATGTTTCCATGTATGACTTAGCAGAGAAAAGAGAAGACTTGATGGTTGCCTAGTTACACTAAAGCGTCATAATGACTCTGTTACAGCTGGCGTGGGTTTCTGATCACGAATGCCTACTCTGCTCTGTTAAATGACTAAACACTCTGTCTCTCTCTCTCTATCTCTCTCTGTCTCTCTCTCTCTCTGTCTTGCTCCTTCTGTGTCTCTCCCTCCATTCCCCATTCAAAGTGGATCCACAGGTTCCACAAAAGAGCCGTTGTGAGCTGAAGCATTGGTGTGTGTCCAGCGTGACAGGAGTGTGACGTGTACCGTCGTCGTGCCAGGGCTGGGAGTGTTTGGGTTTTTGCGACTGCGTGATATCTCCAGCTTGCTTAGAAGGTTTTTGGGTCAGGATGTGTGTGTGAAGCAGCCATTGGACAGACCCATCGTGCTTCTCTTCACTGGAAACACATGTGCTTTATTGCCTCCTAGACAGTGTTGATACATAATGTGCCAGAGCTGTGTGTGTGTGTGTGTGTGTGTGTGTGTGTGTGGCGAGGGATAAAAGTGGCTGCTTTTATTACTGGGCCATGGAAGGCCGTGTTTGTCCAGCAGGCGGGTTTATTGCGCTGGGCTGCTCTGAGGTGGTTAGACCTGAGTGATGTTCTCCCGGGTCGGAACGCGGTTCTGGGCTCAGTGGGGCTCTTTCCTCTGCTCTCCAGAACTGCTGTTCTCCACTGTCCAAACAGCTCTATCCTGTTATTGTTCCATGAGGTCAGACATCTTCAGTGTCACTCGTCCCTTGCCTCTCTTGCTGAGACCAGAGGTGACCTGGTGTCACGAAGATGGTGTGTGTGTGTGTGTGTGTGTGTGTGTGAACAGCTCTGACTATATTGAGATTAATTTGTTTTCATTTTCAAGCCTCTGATTTTGTTCACATTGCTTTTACCTTTGGCTGGAGGACATGAGAAGATCCTCATTCCATTGCAGGACGACAGGAGACTGGCCCGTGCATGGATGACCTCTAACCCCTGGTCATAGCTACAGAGGAAGAGAGAAAGCAAGCGGTAGTCATGGAGGTGGTGTGCACTAACGCAGGGATGAAAACATCTGCCAGCTCCTGAATCTCCACTGCGGTGAACCCCCAGGGCATTTTGGGTAGCTGACATGTAAACCTTCTCTCAACAGGAAGGAGGCTCTTCATCCGCCATGTGCCTGCATCTGGCTCGGCTGTGGAATATGGAGTTTATGTCTGATCGCATGTAACATACACGAAAGAAGAAGATGATGATAAATCCATCCTCACCATGTCATTACCATGAAAGGGCAAAAATCAGTAGTATTGTCTTCTCTCTTTCAGTCCGAGTGTGTGTGCAGTAAGCAGGGCACACTGGTTAAGTGAGTCATTCAGATTCATATTGCACCAGTTACATGCACTGCTGCAAACAGCTGACACTACTAAAACATCCACTATGTGGAAATGGATCATCAACAGAACAGATTTCTAAAGAGCTGATAACTCATATAGGCTGAATATCCAACAATGCTGAGATTGGTCTGTGATAGACTAGCTTGTGTCTGTTGGTTTGATTGTTCTTGACTGTGTAGTGATTTATACATGGCTGGTGTGTTTGTCAGGTCTACTGAAAACTCAGAGCAAGACATCCGTCTGAGAGACGTTCTGTCCTTATCCGTCTGAGAGACGTTCTGTCCTTATCCGTCTAAGAGACGTTCTGTCCATATCCGTCTGAGAGACGTTCTGTCCATATCCGTCTGAGAGACGTTCTGTCCTTATCCGTCTGAGAGACGTTCTGTCCTTATCCGTCTGAGAGACGTTCTGTCCATATCCGTCTGAGAGACGTTCTGTCCATATCCGTCTGAGAGACGTTCTGTCCTTATCCGTCTGAGAGACGTTCTGTCCTTATCCGTCTGAGAGACGTTCTGTCTTTATCCGTCTGAGAGACGTTCTGTCTTTATCCGTCTGAGAGACGTTCTGTCCATATCCGTCTGAGAGACGTTCTGTCTTTATCCGTCTGAGAGACGTTCTGTCCTTATCCGTCTGAGAGATATTCACTTCTAGTTAAAGCATTATTTATTTGGTTTGATCGTATTAACATTAAAATTTTGAGTTTAAGTTCATTTTAAAAGCTTAAATGGTTTGGAAGACCTATGCAGGTTTTACATATTACAGCCTTGTAGGCCGACTGAAGCAATAAAATCTGATCACCCCAAATTGGTTTAGTCCTGCTATAACTGTCATGGTGATTTTGAAGGACTAATATTTCAAATCCCAGGAAAGTGAAGGTGAGTGTGTATGAAGCTAACAGACATGTGTGAGGATGTGGTGTGCAAACAGCTGACACTACTAAAACATCCACTATGTGGAAATGGATCATCAACAGAACAGATTTCTAAAGAGCTGATAACTCATATAGGCTGAATATCCAACAATGCTGAGATTGGTCTGTGATAGACTAGCTTGTGTCTGTTGGTTTGATTGTTCTTGACTGTGTAGTGATTTATACATGGCTGGTGTGTTTGTCAGGTCTACTGAAAACTCAGAGCAAGACATCCGTCTGAGAGACGTTCTGTCCTTATCCGTCTGAGAGACGTTCTGTCCTTATCCGTCTAAGAGACGTTCTGTCCATATCCGTCTGAGAGACGTTCTGTCCATATCCGTCTGAGAGACGTTCTGTCCTTATCCGTCTGAGAGACGTTCTGTCCTTATCACCCCAAATTGGTTTAGTCCTGCTATAACTGTCATGGTGATTTTGAAGGACTAATATTTCAAATCCCAGGAAAGTGAAGGTGAGTGTGTATGAAGCTAACAGACATGTGTGAGGATGTGGTGTGCAAACAGCTGACACTACTAAAACATCCACTATGTGGAAATGGATCATCAACAGAACAGATTTCTAAAGAGCTGATAACTCATATAGGCTGAATATCCAACAATGCTGAGATTGGTCTGTGATAGACTAGCTTGTGTCTGTTGGTTTGATTGTTCTTGACTGTGTAGTGATTTATACATGGCTGGTGTGTTTGTCAGGTCTACTGAAAACTCAGAGCAAGACATCCGTCTGAGAGACGTTCTGTCCTTATCCGTCTGAGAGACGTTCTGTCCATATCCGTCTGAGAGACGTTCTGTCCATATCCGTCTGAGAGACGTTCTGTCCTTATCCGTCTGAGAGACGTTCTGTCCTTATCCGTCTGAGAGACGTTCTGTCTTTATCCGTCTGAGAGACGTTCTGTCTTTATCCGTCTGAGAGACGTTCTGTCCATATCCGTCTGAGAGACGTTCTGTCTTTATCCGTCTGAGAGACGTTCTGTCCTTATCCGTCTGAGAGATATTCACTTCTAGTTAAAGCATTATTTATTTGGTTTGATCGTATTAACATTAAAATTTTGAGTTTAAGTTCATTTTAAAAGCTTAAATGGTTTGGAAGACCTATGCAGGTTTTACATATTACAGCCTTGTAGGCCGACTGAAGCAATAAAATCTGATCACCCCAAATTGGTTTAGTCCTGCTATAACTGTCATGGTGATTTTGAAGGACTAATATTTCAAATCCCAGGAAAGTGAAGGTGAGTGTGTATGAAGCTAACAGACATGTGTGAGGATGTGGTGTGTGTCCTGGCTGTGTTCAGCAGGAAAAGGAGACGATCCAGGTAATCAGCAGTTAATCAGTGACTCATCCTGCGTGTTCACCAGACCATCAGCGCTCTGGCTGCAGCTGATGATGTCTGCTCATATGAGACTCTGCAGTCCTACCAGACCAATCCAGCCCTCCATCGGATACAACAGAGCTCCCATGCTCTCGCTCTGCTGCACTTTCTTCATCTCTTCCCCCTCTCCTCTCTCCCTCTCTCTCTGCACTCACTCTCTGAGTGCAGCATGCTGGAATGTTAGTTTTGGAGCCGGAGGTGAAAAACCGTGAAGAGCGCGGCTGGAGTCTGGAGTGCCCAGGACGTTTACAGGACAGTCATATAGCATTAAAGGTCCACTATAGAGATCCTTTAGACATTAAAGGTAAACAAAGTAATAGTATGTTTCTGGAGTCACATGGATTGCTATGGCAATGACCTCTAAAGTTTCTCTGTGGGACTTGGTTGGCAGAAGTAGAGCTGTAAACAGGTTTCGTAAAACCTATAACGGTAAAGCAAGAACCAGACAACACAAACAACCTGGGAAAACAGCAGGGTCTGGTGAGGCCAGCATGAACTGAGGGACACTTCACAAAAGAACATAAACTAAAGGTGTGTAGATGAATAGGGTCTTCACACAAGGTACCTAACTAGTGTGGAATCAGTACACACAATGACCTGGAGGATTATGGGGAATGTAGTCCATGGGTGTCATGGAATGCTAGGATGGAACATTCCCTGACCAGAGAAGCAAAGGGAAGCATGTTAAAATCTGAGCCTTCACTTCATAACATATTTAAATGGTCATTATCTTGTACTGTAAAAATGCTTATTGTTCTTGTTCAACGTGCTGGTTGTTAGTATGCCTTTAAAATGGGACACTGAATCAGGCGAGGGCATTTCAGACCAGCCCTGGAGGAGAGCAAGAACTTTCTCCATCTGGATCTAAGTGTGTTTCAATTGCACGTTATTCACGCCACAGTCAAGCAGGACAAACAGTCCTCTGATTATCCGGTTGTCTTTAGCAGTTGCAGGTCAGGCACTGGACAGCATGTGTTGGTTTAGTTCAGGGTTTGCCCTCAGCTCTAACACACATGCTCCAGTTTGGGCCCGTAAGTGGAATCAGGTGAGGGGAGCAGCAACTGTCCCAAACCTTCTACACCTCGCTGAAGACGTAAGGATCGCGGTGAGGTTGGAGTGTCCAATCACCTCTTGTATTTGTTGTAAACAGTGTGTGTTGGCTGCTGCTCTATATGTAACTCTTGTTTGTCAAAGACTTCGTCCTGAGGTTTCTGATCTCAAGAAGTAACACTCTTTTATTCCTGAACTGTTATTATATGAAGTACTTTGAACAGCCACTGTGTATTAAGTGCATATGCATTTTCTTCGCCTGTTTATAGCTGGAAATGGCATGTGTTGGTCAGAGGAGTGCATAAAGCGGCGTGTGTGAAGAGGAGTGCATAAAGAGGAGTGTGTGAAGAGGAGTGCATAAAGAGGAGTGTGTGCTTTTGACTTGATTTGTGTGATTTTTTATTTCATTACATGTGCTGCGTTAATTAAACGAGACAGCTGTCCAAGATTAGACAGGACCTGGATCAGACAGGACCTGGATCAGACAGGATCTGGACCTTGCGTGCTGCTTACATCCTCGCAATGCTTTTGGCCTGGACTAAGGCTTGTAAACATAGAGTGGAAAAACAGAGATATCAGCAGAAAGTGAGACAGGGCCCTTGTGGATGACTGATGAAGCAGTGTAACCAAATCGATTTGAGCCGTCCATGCACAAGTGTTTAACTAAACATGAATCTTGTAGTCCCTAGAGGTTCACTGCAGCATAATCGTCTCCTGACCAGACAGTGTAGGCAGGTCCTGGGGAGTGTAGAGGAGAGTGCAGTGAACACTGCCATAGCTGATGGTCTTATAACAGTGCTCGACTCTTTTGGATTTAAACTTGTGTCCAACACTGGGTTTAGTTGGAATGGCTGACAGCATTGCTGCATTGAGAAGACACACTGGAATCTCTTTTGCCATCATCTTCCCAGGTAAGAACAGAACGGTAACGTGCCAAACTCAGGATCTTTCATCTCTCTTTGCTTTAGTTTACACTTCTCTCCTCTTCAAAATCTTTACTCTACCATGTCCTGAGGAAATTTGCTCTAATAAACATAGTAAACATAGACAGACCATTAACATAAACTGGTATTGTTGTTCCAGGCTTCTCCAGAGTTCCATGCTGTGGAAGCTGCAGGCAGATGTCTGGAGAGGCCTACTCTAATCACATGTCTGGACGCACTGATGCTTTAATCAGTGTTTGGTCTTATCCGTCTCCGTTCAGCATAGCTCACTCAGGCTTGGGCCTCTTTTTAACGTTACATTCACATTTGCATGTAAAATTATAGCATTTGGCAGACAGCTCATTGTCCAGAGCGGCTTACAAAAGTGTTTTGTGGTCTGTATAAAAACCATTTCTTCATGCTGGCATAAACAAGTTAGTATTAAACATGTCGGACTAAAGCTTTGGCCAAAACAAAACATTAAACATTGTTAACATGCTTCTTGACAAACTCAACATATAATTCAACATATTCTACGTTAAATTCTACCACCACAACATATATTAAGGGATTTCTGACAAAGTTCTGACAGAGTTAGTCGTCCCTCACTCACAGCTTATCAAGCCCTGTTTTGGGCTCCTGCTCCTCCTCAGTCTTGGCTCTGATGCTGTTGACAGCAGATTTCATGATATATTCCTCACGTGCGACCCTCGTGTGTCCTTTACTGCGTATCCCCCAGGGTTCTGTTCTAGGTCCACTACACTTTCTATACATGATACCAAATTTTCTACAACTGAACATCAGCAAAACAGACATGTTTTTAATATGTCCCAAACATCTAGTTCTTCTGGCTTTGGGATTATAATTGAGGGTACTCTGGCAATGTCTTCTACTTGTGTTTGCAACCTTGCAGTAATCTTTAATTCTACACCTACATTAGACATGCACTGTAGTTCAGTACTTAAAACTGCATTTTTGGATATCTGTAACATTGCACCTCTGAACGTCCCTTAGCCTAGTAGATGCAGAAAGACTCCTACAAACATTTCTAACATCTGGGATAAGCTACTGTAATGTTCTGTCTGAGGCCTCCCTGTTTCTCAGCAGGTTCTGGTATAGAGAGAACACAGCTGGCAGGGACACAGAGCTGGTCACCCTCACTTTCCACATTACAGTGTTCAGGAGAAACTGTTCCTCAATACATATAAAGTTCATCATGGTCTGAGTCTGGGTTACCTGGCTAGCTCTTCTATCCTGGACCTTAACCATCCACTGATTCAGACCACCTGGACCTTTACCACACACTGATTCAGACCACCTGGACCTTTACCACACACTGATTCAGACCTCCTGGACCTTTACCACACACTGATTCAGACCTCCTGGACCTTTACCACACACTGATTCAGACCTCCTGGACCTTTACCATCCACTGACTCAGACCTCCTGGACCTTTACCACACATTGATTCAGACCGCCTGGACCTTAACCATCCACTGACTCAGACCTCCTGGACCTTTACCACACACTGATTCAGACCGCCTGGACCTTAACCATCCACTCATCCAGACCTCCCGGACCTTTACCACACACTGATTCAGGCCTCCTGGACCTTTACCATCCACTGACTCAGATCTCCTGGACCTTTACCACACACTGATTCAGGCCTCCTGGACCTTTACCATCCTCTGACTCAGACCTCCTGGACCTTTACCATACACTGATTCAGACCGGCTGGACCTTAACCATCCACTCATCCAGACCTCCCGGACCTTTACCACACACTGATTCAGGCCTCCTGGACCTTTACCATCCACTGATTCAGGCCTCCTGGACCTTTACCACACACTGATTCAGGCCTCCTGGACCTTTACCATACACTGATTCAGACCTCCTGGACCTTTACCATCCACTGACACAGACCTCCTGGACCTTTACCACACACTGATTCAGGCCTCCTGGACCTTTACCATCCACTGACTCAGACCTCCTGGACCTTTACCATACACTGATTCAGACCTCCTGGACCTTTACCAAACTGATTCAGACCTCCTGGACCTTTACCATCCACTGATTCAGGCCTCCTGGACCTTTACCATCCACTGATTCAGGCCTCCTGGACCTTTACCATACACTGTTTCAGACCTCCTGGACATTCACCATCCACTGATTCAGGCCTCCTGGACCTTTATTATCCACTGATTCAGACCTCCTCCTTGTTCCAAGCTGCTATGGGTGGTCAGTCATTTATTACAGTAGCTCCCAAATTATGGAATTGTTTTTGCCAAGTGCTGTTGGCCTTCATCTCTGAGTCTGGCAGAAAGAAGCTATATTCATAAAAAATGATGATGCCAGCATTAAAATAATGGGGATTGTGTTTGGACCAAGTGTTTAGATGTTGTGAGAACAATCGAAATTGTTTCTTTAAATAATCTACTAACAATGGTGTGGTGTGATGTTGAGTGTGAAGATGTGTGGTCTATATAGATACCTTTTGGTAGGAGGATCGATATCTTACCTGATCTAGTTTGTTGAAGGGAAGGTTTATGAAGAGTAAAGTAAGTGATCATAGTCCTACTGTCCAGTAATAAATTATAATCCAACAGACACAGGATTGAGTCTGAAGGGTCCATCAGTGGACACAGGAGAAGATATCCTGAAGAGATTTCATGGACACTGGGGAATTTTACAGACACAGAATATTTCACATTAAGATTTCAGAGACACTGGAGAGTTTGAGATTTAACAGACACTCGAGCTACGTGGGAACAAACGATTCTTTACTGCAGGCTTCTTTTCTCTCTGGTGACATGTTTTGTAGCACCAAACCACTGTATGACTGTAGCAAAGCAAATAACGATCATATTGGGGCATTTTTATCTGTGCATTTTACAGCAAAGTTGTGTGCAGCAGAGTCTCTAGGCCGTGAGTGTGATGGCTGCCTGGAGGCCATTAGTACTGACCTAGATCACAGGGTTGCCAACTCTCACGCATTGAGCGTGAGACACACGCATTTGACCGTCTTCACACGCCACGCTTCCGATTTCTCACGCTGAAAAAAAATCTATTTACCTCTGATCCATATCTATGATTCAATGAGTTACTAGTTCCATTTTACGTTCCCCCCCGTCAACAATTTACACTCATCACCGCCTCCAGGTTCAAATCTCACTCCAAGCGATCTTGAAAAGTTGGCAAACCTGAGATCATATAGAACAGACACCAGCTCACAGTGTCGTGTCTGAAACCTACTGCAGACATCATCATCAAACTTGCCAATCTGAGGTCACCCAGACAGCCAGTGATGTTTCCACGTTCTGGGATGACACGCTAAGGGTGATTCGAGGTCGAGTGTGTGAACATGTGGGGCTCAGACTTCGAGCACAGTGGGTTTGTTCATGCATATATTGAAATGGAAAGTGCAAAACTGACATTTCTGATACTGCTAGCTGCTGTTAGCTCTCTGCAAACAGGCTGCTCACATTAATGTAAATTAATGTAAATTAATTAATGTAAATTAATGTATGTGGTGAACTATTTGGCAAGTCATTCTACACAAGCCCTTGTAAACATAATCCTGTGTTTGGAGTGTGTGAACGTGATCCAGTTTTTGGAGTGTTGGGCTGCCAGATCCTGGTGCTGGATATCCAGATTCATAAACATTTGCCCCAAACAGTGTTGTTCTCTCTCATTTCCTCTCTAACAAGCTCACAGATCAGATACCCTGCGGCTGGTGGGACGATGGGTCAGTCCTGTCCCACACGTCTCAGCCAGGCTTGTTTGGGTTCGAGGCAGCGGTCCTCCACCAGGACCCATCCTGTTTGGGGAAGGGGCTGAGGAACAGAACCACAGCAGACAAAATGGAGATGATAGGGGCACGTGAAGGTCTAGCAAAAAGCTCATGCAGCCATTAGGAAAGTTCAGAGCAGTGGTGGAGGGCTTCAAGAAAATGGAAGAGAAACTCACTCCAGCTCTGGGATGCATTTCTCTTCTCTTAAGAGTCTAGTCATGACTACTGCCTCTTGCCGTATTAAGATTGGCTGTTTGCTTTTCTCCCAGGTTCAGGGCGGGTTTTTGGCTAGTGTAGGATCTCTCCTGGGGACAGCCACTGGCCAAGATCACCCACAGCACCCTTTCTTCCGTTGTCTGCAGAGCAGATAAATATTTTCATGTGGAGGGTTATCATAATATGACCTTATGAAACAGCAAAACAAAGCATTCCTTCTTCCTGGGGAATTCACAGTGAGAGGCCTTCTTTCCTCATGCTCAAGCATGCCTCTGCTCTTACTCTCTCACTCCCTCACTCTCTCACTCCCTCATTCTCTCACTCCCTCACTCTCTCACTCCCTCAGGGCAGTAAAGCTAACCCTGGAGTTGTTAATCTCATGGGTATCTGTCAGACAAACCCCCGGGAGTGTTGTTGTCAGCATACTCTCTTATTTAGGTCAACAAACTGAAACCGTAGAGCTTTGGTTTAGCCCCTCCTCCACTGAGGCCACGCCCCTGACCATGCTGAGGACGGGCCGACTGGCCAGCCATGTACCCCATCCCAGTCAGTCTCCAAATTCCAGATTTCAGTTTGCTAACTCTCATTCCTAATAACATGATATGATATGGGTTTGCTCACACAGAGCTGCTGAGTTTTCCCCCTAAGGGTCTACAGTCCTGCCTCAGCAGTGCAGTGTGAGGGGTTCACTGTGGGGTTCACTGTGGGATTCACTGTGGGGTTCACTGCTGGCCTCCATCCTAACTAACATGCTGCCCTGCAGCTGCTGAACATGCTGCAGTTCCACCGCAGTGCTGAGTGCCACACAGCGGGATGCAGGACAGCGTGTTCAGGACGGCATATCCGTGTTCAGGATATCTTCTTCATGTTCTGCACATCTTCTCTGTCTTCAGAAGTCCTCTCTGTGTTCAGGGCATCCTCTTCATGTTCAGGACATCCTCTCTGTGTTCAGGATTCCCTCGCCGTCTTCAGGATGGCCTCTCCGTGTTCAGGACATCCACTCTGTGTTGAGGACGCCCTGTCCATGTTCAGGACGCCCTCTCCGTGTTCTGCTGAGAGATGAAAATGGAGAACTTGGCGTTGCGTCCTGCTGCGGTGTGGCTGTTGGTCCAGGGGGTGTCGTCGTGCGGCTCAGGTTTCACCCACGCTGCCTGTGTACTCCTCTCCTGCCCTTGTTGGCTTTCACCCCAAATGCTCCACATTGCTGGGCCATTAATATCCGCAGTGTTTACAAACACCACCCAAGTATTAGCTGGGGGAGCATTGCGAGAGTGCTACAGATATTTAGACTGCAGGGTAACGTATCTTTCATGTCACTGCGATTTGTTTTGGTTGGATGATTTTGTCAACCCAAAGGTCTCGAAACGGAAGACGCAACTGAGAGTTTGAAGATTTGAGTTTCTAGATCCATCATGCTGAAAGGTTCTTCTCTGAGGGGAGAAGATGGCGTTTGTGTTCAGCACCTGTTCAGCTGACGGCTCAGCGTGGTCATAATCGTGGTCAGGGTTTCCTGTGTCAGACAGCTGATCTGCTTAGACCCACAATGCACTTTGGGCTAATCTAAAAATCTGTATCTAAGGTGAGGAATTTAGTTACAGCATCAACACATTTTTTAATAACATGAATGCAACCAGTCAGAATGTATTTACACACATGTATTTCTATAGCACATTTCACTTGGTGTGTAGACAGAGCACCTAGCAAATATGAATTTGCCTAATATAAAAAAAGCTTGCTGTCTTGTATATTTGATTAAAATTGGTTAAAATCTCCATTTACATGAATAACTCAATGAGTTCATCCCAGAACAAGTTGGATGAAGTTACCTATGTGAAACTGGTCTGTTGTTGTTTCATGTGTAAGAGCTCAGAGGAAGTGGAGAGACTTGGGGAAAATATCTGATACAACTAATCCATGGAAGCCATTGTGTGGACAACTTCAGATACCAAACATTACATAGTGTGTTTTAGTGGAAGCTGCATTCATATATCTTGTTTCTGTTTGTTTCTGGTGCATTTGCCCCAAACAGTGTTGTTCTCTCTCATTTCCTCTCTAACAAGCTCACAGATCACAGATAATGATATTGATGGTATATTTGATGGGGAGGTTTTCATGGTAAGTCTTATGTAGAGAGAAGAAGAGAGATAAGAATAGAAGGGAGACGTGGTTGGGAGAGAAGAGGGGAGGGGGGAGTGGGGAGAGAAGAGGGGGAGAAGAGGGGAGGGGAGAGGAGGAGTGGGGAGAGAGGAGGGGGAGAAGAGGGGAGGGGAGAGGGGGGAGTGGGGAGAGAGGAGGGAGAGAAGAGGGGAGGGGAGGGGAGAGGGGGAGTGGGGAGAGAGGAGGGGGAGAAGAGGGGAGGGGAGAGGGGGAGTGGGGAGAGAGGAGGGGGAGAAGAGGTGAGGGGAGGGGGGAGTGGGGAGAGAGGAGGGGGAGAAGAGGGGAGGGGAGAGGAGGAGTGGGGAGAGAGGAGGGGGAGAAGAGGGGAGGGGAGAGGGGGAGTGGGGAGAGAGGAGGGGGAGAAGAGGGGAGGGGAGAGGGGGAGTGGGGAGAGAGGAGGGGGAGAAGAGGGGAGGGGAGAGGAGGAGTGGGGAGAGAGGAGGGGGAGAAGAGGTGAGGGGAGAGGGGGAGTGGGGAGAGAGGAGGGGGAGAAGAGGGGAGGGGAGAGGAGGAGTGGGGAGAGAGGAGGGGGAGAAGAGGGGAGGGGAGAGGAGGAGTGGGGAGAGAGGAGGGGGAGAAGAGGGGAGGGGAGAGGAGGAGTGGGGGGAGGGGAGGGGGAGAAGAGGGGAGGGGAGAGGGGAGGGAAGAGGGGAGGGGAAAGGGGAGAGGAGGGAGGGGAGAGGGGGAGCAGGGAGGGGGGAGAGAGGGGGAGCGGGAAGGAGAGGGGAGCCGTGGAAGGTATGCTGGAGGTCAGGAAATAATGAAAACGAGACATTGAGACATGTTAAACAGAGGAGTTGAGGTGTTTAGTGAAGTCTGTCTGGGCTCCATGTCTCTCTCTCTCTGCATGGATCAGGCCTCCAGCTCATCTCTTACCAGGCTGGTGAAGTTTAGCACAGCTGCTGTCTCACGGAGTACAGTTGTGTTTGTGTTCTGCTAACCCTGCTTCAGTACCGAGTTGGGACCAGTACCGGGTCGGGACCCGAACCCAATTTGGACCAGTTAAACTCCCCTGGAGCTGCAGGCTGTTCCTGACTGATGGTTTAAACGAGGTGTGTGTGAGGAGAGTGTGTAATGTTCTGGTTTTGTTGGTTTTGCAAGTGTTTTGTAATTCCTGCATTTTTCTGTCATGTTCAGTTTATTTGATCTTGTTTGGTTTGTCATTATCTTGCAGCTGGATTTATATTCCAGAATATTCCTGTGAGTTCTGGCAGAGAACATTCAGACGCTGGAACGAACATCAGTGTGACCTCACACTCCATGTGTTCAATTTCAGCATTTTCTGGGGGGTTTTTTTTGCTGATTTTTATCGTATTAAAATTTTTTTAACTGTCAGACCTTAGGTAAACTTTCTCCCAAAACTTGTATTTAGTTGTGTCACTATGGCAACCTTGTAAATCTAGGATACCAAGTCCATCTTGGCATGTTTCCACAGTGACAAACTCCCTGTCCAGCACTTTGATTTTTAGACACAGTAATAACTGCTTGGTCTTGGATCAGGTCCTGTGTCCTCCAGTTCATACCCTCATGATTCCACCATGTCCTTCTGTTATGGCGGACTTGTCATTGACAAACCATTCAGAAGCGACCTGAAATAAGTCACAACATTTATAAACAAATAAAAGCAGTTTGCTGTGTGTGCGTCTTGGACCGTGTGCGTGTGTGTCTTGTACCATACCTCTGTCGGCCCTCTGCCCTTGCTTCTCCTAGCATAGCCTATATTAAGACCTTATCATTACTGTTGTGTTTCATAATTGATGTGCTGGGGTTTGTTTTTAAACAGGCAGTGTGCTGGCCAGCCAGGATGGGTCCTGATGGTCCAGAGCTTGTGGCGCCACCACAGGCCCTTCGCGCGGCACTAACAGGGCTGACCTTGGCCTCTCTGTATTTAAGAGAGAGTGCGAGAGACCCAGGGAGAGAGAAGGAGAGAGAGTGGGAGTGTGTGTGTGTGTGTGTGTGTGTGTGTGTGTGTGTGTGTGTGTGTGTGTGTGTGTGTGAGAATTTGGGCATGCGGGTAAGTTTTCTGGTGGAATCGGGCCCAAAACAGACACACACACACACACACACACACACTCAGGCAACTCTGAGTCACTGAGAGGGGATTTCCTCTCTCACAGAGCTTTTCAGCCCTGTTAAAACAACATGTCTGTGATCAGTGTGTTGGAGGCAGAGGGGAGTGACCTGCTGTGCACCCATTCCGTCCTGTAACCCCACCCACCCCACCTAACCCCGCCTCCCCGTCTCGACCAACTCCGTCCCGGTCCCGTCCATGTCCCTCAGACTAGAGTCAGCACATTGTCTTGTTGCAAACCTAAAGCTCTGTTTGCATGCAGCTACTCCCTCTGAAACACTGTGTTAGTCTTAATTATGCAGGACTAGTAGCCCCAGCTAATGAACCATGTCCTTGTTCATGCTGCTCTTATAGGGCGGACACGGGGAATCATTATTTACTGGAATGTGTTCACTAGACATTTTAACAGACTCGTTTCACTTTGATCACTTCCTCAACATTGTGATTAGTGAGGCAATTAAAACATCCGTGCAAACCTCGTCCTAAAAACCACGGCATGGCTGGAATCAAAGTTGGAGGGCGGAGTGAAGTCAGCGCGGAGGGACGTCAGCGTGTCACATCACCACGCGCTCCGAGATGGAAGAGCACTGGCCATGGCGAGGTTCCCACTCTCCGCATCTGAGCAACATCTGTGGCCACATGACGGCGATGAGGGCGAGTCTCCGCATGACGTCAGCCGCGCGGTTACGCCGTGCCTGCACCATCTGTTCTTGCCGTCAGGGTCTTCTGTAGCCTGGCGGTTTGCTTTCACACCAGAGGCTGTCGTCACATCTGCCAAATCTCAGAGATCCTTGACATCGTTTTGCTTCTTCTTCGGTTCCTCTCACCATGGTTTGCTTCAAGTTAAAAATGTTAAAAAACTTGTGGTTAATTACTGGTGAAACTGGAATAAGGGATGAGGAGAGGCCTTGGTATTTGCTCTCAGACATCTGAGCCACAGGGAAGAGCCAGCGTTTCACACTCTTAATCGACTGGCTCTGCCTCTGACAACAACGTCCGCTAAACTCTGAAGAGCAGCCAGGCAGTTCTCCTGCAGGAGCCGTGCCGTCTGTCAGACGGAGGCCTTCTCACCACTGTCTGCTCCTAATCAGCACGGCTTTAGGCATTAGTCAGTGCTGACGCTCTTAATCAGGCTCTCTGGGTCTCCTCGTCAAACCTTCCTCCCTGTCTGCTCTTGCTGGGGTTTAGGGGGAGTTGTTTAACCTAGGGCAGAGCTCGCAGGGGGTGTAAGGGACGATAAAAACTGTTGAAAGGCTGTATTTGTGTCCAGGGTTTGCTAAGTGGGCTGAAGCAGACCCCCAGGCGGCCAGAGCACACGTGTGTGGAGTCTCCCGAGGATGAAGAGCCCAGGCTGGGGAACAGAGGGAGGCTTTGTCCAGACCCCCACCAGACCGGCTAGTGCTGCACCATTGGGATTAGCGAGGACCTGTGTGCACGGTGGAGAGGAAGCCAGCAGGCCACAGTTAGGATGGAGGAGGTGAGGAGCAGCTTCACTCCCCCAGCTGTGTCCCTCCGTGCAGCCGAACACAGACCCGTGACAGCTGAAGTCCGAGAGCTGCCATGGAAATGGCTGAAAGGCCCAGACGGGACAGAGCAAGCCTCAACCTTCTGCCGTTAGATTCATTTATTTTATTTCTTTAAAGTTCAGTTATTCATTTTTACCTATCAGCTTTTGACCCTGGATTAGTAATATTTTTTGGTGTTGTTTTTAGTTATTTAGTTTATTCTGGTTTATTCTCAGTATCTCCACTAGCAGAAAGACTGGACAGACTGGACAGACAGGACAGACTGAACAGACAGGACAGACTGGACAGACTGGACAGACAGTACAGACAGTACAGACTGGACAGACTGGACAGACAGTACAGACAGTACAGACAGGACAGACAGGACAGATTGGACAGACAGTACAGACAGGACAGACTGGGAGTGCAGGAGTGTGGTAAGTATCACACACACTGACACTGGCCACAGCTCCACTCAGGTTACGCATGCATCACTCAGCAGGGCCTGTGCAGGCCCCCATCAGACCATGCTAACTAATCCCAGAGGCCTGGTCCCTCCCTCCCTCCCTCTCTCCTTCCCTCCCTCTCTCCCTCCCTCCAGCCCTCCCTCTCCCCAGCTGGGGCCCGTTTGGGCTAGCGTGAAGGGGAAGTCAGCCCTTGTCTGGACAGGATCCTGGCGGGGCTCGGTGCGGTCCGGTGTGACAGGCGCTGGAAAGGTGGAGCCCCGGGGCCCGGCGGGGCACGTGTTTGATTTGGACACGGCGAGCGTGCATGGCTGATGGCACAAACAGAAAGTACGGAAGAGAGTACTTGTTGAAACGATTGCTTTGTCTGGACAGCCACTAATGGTTCTTTGCTTTCCCAGCTGATAAGTGAACTTTTGTGGCCCGGGGCCCTCCTCCTCTCCCCTGCGCCTGGGGCCTCTGTCATGAGAGAGACCTCAGCTTATACGTGCCTCCTCTTGACCTGTGTGTACAATGATAGTTTTCCTACCGCTTCGAAGACCAACTCACGTGACAGTCTAGCACGTTGCCTGTGAGATGAAAAGGCATGCTGTAATACTGTGGTAGTTAAAAAGGAATTCATAACAACTATTTATTATAACAACAAAGTCTAACCTTGACCTCCAGAGAGTAATTACTGTAGACCTTTGCCTACACAGTTCCACACCGTGCTAATGCTAATTTAAATGTCAGTAAAGCTGTCCTCGTTGGTGTTGTGACTATAGGTTTGATATGTTTGGGACCTTTAAGTTACTGGAAATCCTTAAAGAGTGCTTTAAGGACACTGTCTCTGCCCTAACTATAGGACATAACCAGCTGAGGTTTATAGGCTGCTATTTGTGGACTTGGGGATAGAGTTTTTTGCCCTAAGTGAGTTAGTGAGTGAATGTCTGTGATAAATTGCTGCTGTTCTGTGTGTGTTCGGTGCGTGTTTCCCGAGGCCCTGCTGTTCTCAGACATGACAGCCCGTTGAATGAGCTTCTGCGTTACAGACGAGAAAGGGCGGCTCACTTCCTCACAGCACAAATGCTTCTGTCTGCTGAAAGAATGCCAAGCCCAGATATATGCTTACGCCGGGCCAGACGGCTACGGCTTGGCAGAGATCAGAACATGCTCTGATCTGATGTGCTCTTTTCTTCGCTAGTCTAGTCTGATCTGAGATGGTCTGGGCTGGTCTGGTCTGGGTTGTTCATCAGTGCTGTGGTCGGGTCTGGTTTGGTCTGGTCTGGGCTGGTCTAGGCTCATTTGGAATGGTTTGGTCTGTTTGTGGGTGCTCTGAGCTGGTCTGGGTTGTTCATGCGTGTTCTTGTCTGCTCTTGGCTGGTTTGGGCTGGTGTGAGTTGGTTTGGTCTGTTCGTGGATGCTCTGGTCGGGTCTGCTCTGGTCTGTGTTGGGCTGGTTTGGGTTGGTTTGGTATATTTGTGTGTGCTCTGGGCTGGTCTGAGCTTGTCTGGGCTTGTCTGGGTTGGTTTGGTATGTTCATGGGTGCTCTGGGGTGGTCTGGGCTGGTCTAGGCTGGTTTGATCAGTTTGTGGGTGCTCTAGTCTGTGCTGGGCTGGTCTGGGCTGGTTTGGTCTGTTTGTGGGTTTTCTGGGCTAGGTTGGTTTGGCCTGTTCATAGGTGCTCTGGTCTGCTCTGGTGAGTGAGATCTGGACAGTGCAGTGCTCCAACTGAAAGAAGAAAGTTAATAAAGTTTAAACAAAGTGCTTTACAGCAGGATACAATATGAATAAAATGACATAAAAAATAAGATAAAACAAAATATAAAGGAAAGAAAATTGGAAATGAATACAGATAATATATAAGAAAACAGAGTGCAGCTGCTTAATTAATAAATGGTTACTAAAGTATAATCAAAACAGAGTCAATCTTCTTTGTATGCAGAACCCTGAGTGGACCACAGAGCTGAGTGTAACCCCCTGATGGAGTATCTGACGTTATAGTTTAATGGCACCCTTAGAGTTATGCCTAGTGCATTAACATAGGGATGATGAGGAAGCACTAAGTCTCTCTGGACAATAGTGTGTGCTAGACACAGCAGATGATAATCTGGATGATATAACTATGAGAGGAAGGCGTGATGGTGGAACAGGGTGGGGAGCAGGACCTTCTCTGGGGGGAGGAGGAACTCCTGAAGACCAGACTCCTCAGGCCAGTCCGTCTCTTCAGGGTGACACAGGCTATTGGGAAACGGAAAAGACCGGAGCACAATTAAGCATTCCAGTCAAACAGAGGAAGACGTCCTGATGTACAGTAGATACAGGCCGTTTCGTCACGTAACGGGATAGTGACCTGGCCGTGCCAGGAAGCAGGTTCACCCGAGCCGGTCAGGTGACGTGTCCGTTTTCCTGGACACATCTGGAACAGAGGGTGGAGCCTCCCGCAGAGCGAGACGATGCCGCACACCCTGCACCTATGCCACTCTCCTCTGTGTCACTTCCTGTAGTTCTGTAAACGGATGACATCACTTCCTGTTGGCCTGCCAGCCTTCCCAGGCTTTGGCAGTTATTGTTGTGTGTTACACAACAGCAAATTGTACCCGGCAGAGATGTGTCCCACACTCCCTGATTTTAATGGGAGGAAACAATTCAGGGAATGATGGGATATTAAGATACAATACAGTGCATTCCTGACCTGGTTGGGTATGGGATGACAGATGAGATCATCCTCTGTGGATACTGCTGCATTAAAACTGCCTTTTGATTCTCTGTAATTAGCAGAGCACCCTCAGAAGACAGGCGTGTAATCTCCACGTGTATCCCCTGGGTTTTGCTCGTACGTGGCATCTGATCTGGAAGGGGGACTGTGTTTTATACCACAATTTATTTGGGAAAAGGAAGTTAAAGGCTAAAGAAAGTTTGCGTGCCGTTATATCGTGGTACACCTCCAGCCATTACAGCTCTGTACAGCCATGCCGCAGGAGTGGGGCTCACTCCTGCAGAAAGCAGCGTTCAAAAGCACCGCCATCAGCAGCCCTGTCACAAACACGTCCCCCCGCTCTACGGCTACTACTCCGCCAAGAAAGAAGGATTCAAAGTCAAAGTTAAAAATAAAGTTTTCCATGCATTAAACAGTTGGGGAGGGGACTGTGAAGGGCTGTAATAGACTTCAGCTGTGCTTTAAATCAAAGGAGGATGGGAGAGGAAATGTAATAAGTCTGACACAGGAACACTGGAATCTTCCTGAGTATGTCCCACTTCACAGTTCTCACAACCCCGAGACTCGTCCTGCTGTGTTCACATCTGCCCGCCGTCATGGTGGCGTGAGGGGTTGTGCCCACCTGCAGTGATGTGGACATGCTGTGGTAATGCAGCTCAGGTGTAGCGCACGTCGGGCACTCCTGCCCAGGGGGAGCTCCACAGCAGCCACTCCCTCCTCTCCTCCCACTCCTCCTCTCCTCCTCTCCTCCCTCTCCTCCCTCCTGGACCCCTCCCTGTCCTTCCCCAAACCTGTGATTAGCATGTTTACACTGGAGGTCCTCCAGCGTGGCGGATCAGAGGAGAGGGATGAGGAGCAGGACACCTGGACAGTTGCTCCTGTGGACTTTGGAGAGTTTGGATTGCGACACAATCGTAAGTGTAGTGTCGTTCACCCCTCTCCTGCTGACAATACTGAAGGAGATGGGGCAGTTGCCATGGCTTCTGGGGCATCAGGGTGCAGGCAACCCTCAGCAGAGTGTAAATGGTGATGTCATGCAGATGAAGCACAGGGCGGATAATAACAGCATTAAGCTCTGCTGTTTGTGTCCCGAACCTCAGCACCGTCCTGCAGCTGGGAGGAGATCCCTTCTCTATCCCACATCAAACCAGACATGCACAGACCGCATGCCGAAGAGGACAGAGAGAGAACAGGAAACACAAAGCCTTGGGAGAGTGAGTAGTCTGTCCTGCACACAGACCTGGACCCGTACTGTTCAGATGTCTGGTCCTCTATCTCAGTCTTCCAGAGCCTTCCAGAGCCTTCCGGAATCACTCTGGCCTGTGTGAGACCCACAACACCGGATTTCAGAGCTAAACACAGCTTTTGCCTTTCTTTTCTCATTTATTTACTTGCTTGTTCTTACCATCTGGTTTTGGAATATGCAACGATGTGGGAATGTCCACGAGACAGAAGCACATGTTCTTACGCTGCCACTAATCTCAGCTGCTCTAGAGTTCACCACCGATGCTCGATGCACACTTCAGTTGTTTTTACAAAACCATATGCAATAGGTCTGTAAAAAATCTGACTTTGTGTTGGTTATGATAAAAAGAACATATACTTTATTTATTCTAAATTTGACACATATCTTACAGAATATTAATTAGATTTTTAATTAAGGAACCTAGTATACTGGGCAGTCTATTAATTTTAATAAAACATATTAAGGTGTGCTTTAATAAAATCCCCACGCAGAAGAGACGCTGCATGTGTGTGAAAGATGTGGGTGCTGTGTTGGTTTCACACGCTGCCCTGGGCATTGTGTGGCAGTTACTGACAGTGTCTGCTTGCTGGGCGTGTCACCAGATGTTGTGAGAAGCACAAAGGCAGGGCCTGATGGGAAGATCGGCAGCATGGCCTGGTGGGAAGTGATGACACAGGCATAGTCACCAAAGGCAAGTCTGATCCAGACATCCGGGGTGAGGGCATGTCTGTGAGGGCATGCCAGCAGCACACACACACACACACACACACACACACTGACACACACTCACACACCACACACACATGCACACAGGCACACACACACATGCCACACACACACACACACACACACACACACACACACACACACACACACACACCAGCATCAAACAGACTGCATGTGTAGATGTTTGAGGGAGTGACAGATTTTTATGAAGGGGTTTTCCCAACAAGATAATTGTCGAGAAATTAAGAAACTGTGTGTTTTTTTTCCCAAAGAATATCATGAAAGCAGCAGCCTCTCAGTTTAGGGATGTTCAACTTTGTTGAGGTTTGGCCTTTATCTCCTGGAGGAGCCAGATGACAGGAGCAGACCTGCTTCATTATTACACACCACACGACTCTTCCAGACCTGTTTCATTATTACACAACACACGACTCTTCCAGACCTGCTTCATTATTACACAACACACGACTCTTCCAGACCTGTTTCATTATTACACACCACACGACTCTTCCAGACCTGCTTCATTATTACACACCACACGACTCTTCCAGACCTGCTTCATAATTACACACCACACGACTCTTCCAGACCTGTTTCATTATTACACACCACACGACTCTTCCAGACCTCTTTCATTATTGCACAACACACGACTCTTCCAGACCTGTTTCATTATTACACAACACACGACTCTTCCAGACCTGCTTCATTATTACACAACACACGACTCTTCCAGACCTGTTTCATTATTACACAACACACGACTCTTCCAGTCCTGCTTCATATTACACAACACATGACTCTTCCAGACCTGCTTCATATTACACAACACACGACTCTTCCAGACCTGCTTCATTATTACACACCACACGACTCTTCCAGACCTGTTTCATTATTACACACCACACGACTCTTCCAGACCTCTTTCATTATTGCACAACACACGACTCTTCCAGACCTGTTTCATTATTACACAACACACGACTCTTCCAGACCTGCTTCATTATTACACACCACACGACTCTTCCAGACCTGCTTCATTATTACACACCACACGACTCTTCCAGACCTGTTTCATTATTACACACCACACGACTCTTCCAAACCTCTTTCATTATTGCACAACACACGACTCTTCCAGACCTGCTTCATTATTACACACCACACGACTCTTCCAGACCTGCTTCATTATTACACAACACACGACTCTTCCAGACCTGTTTCATTATTACAAACCGCACGACTCTTCCAGACCTGCTTCATTATTACACAACACACGACTCTTCCAGACCTGCTTCATTATTACACACCGCACGACTCTTCCAGACCTGCTTCATTATTAGACACCACACAAATCTTCCAGACCTGCTTCATTATTAGACACCACACAAATCTTCCAGACCTGCTTCAGTACGTCTGGAATGAGATTTGCATCAGATTTGCTGTCTTTTTACGGTTCTCAGTCTGAGGCAGAACCAGCTTTTAGGCAATATATACTCTCACTCCACAGCAAACAGCACAGTTCTGCAGAGTTAAGCAGAGAGCAACTGCCTTATAGAAGCCATGAATTAAAGCACACTGTTCCATCTGTGTCAATTAGAGCACACTGTGCACTCTGTCAATCGGTTGACTTCTTACAGACTCTGTAACTATAAAACAATTACCCCAAGCAGCACAAAAGCGTTGCTGTAGTAACAAACCATAACAACCTCCCCCCTCACACATTCACATTTATCATCCACATTATGAAAGCATTAAGGCGGGGGGGGGGGGGGGGGGGGGGGTTATGGCTGTTAGACGATAGTTAATGTTAAAGTGTCCAGGACGGACTCCCATACACCTCCCTTTCCCCTTAGGAAACAAAGGAAATTCCTGCCTGGCTGCGGCTGGCATGTGCTCCCAGCTCAGAGTCACGACAGACGCTCCTGCCGAGTCTCGCCCTGTGGTAAACGCCACTTCCTCCTGGTGAAGTGCCTGAATTACAGCACCTGCACAGCTGAGGAGGCTCCGCCCATGGGGCTAACCAGATACAGGCCACTGAGCTAATGCTAATTGGCATTATTACCTTAACTTTGGACTAGGGTTACTTTGAATACTTATTTGTATGTGTGTTTTAAAAATCTTTTAAAGTAAATTTTGCATTTAAAACATTTCAACAGAGCCTTCAGGTTCAGATCAGTGTATGAGTGATAAGTAAAGTCTGACATCTCTTTTTCTTTTTTCATACTTGATACTCAGAGCCATGCTAAAGCCGTGCTAATACTTTAGCTCTCTGTGGCACTGTAAAGGATTGTTTGTTTTTTAACTAAGAGCACCCTGGGAACTGCACCAAGGTCCAGGCTCTGACCTTTCACCTTTTCTAAATGACAGCATGGTGGCCAATAAAACTGGGCGAGCAGGAGTTATGGGAACACACTGAGACATGACAGGCCAGATAAGGAGGGGGGAGGGTCACCAGCGGAGAGAATCAGGAGAGTGTGGTGGTGGTGGAGAAGTTTGAGAGAACGTGCTAACATGACGCCCTCAGAGCAGCGTTGTGTCTTCTTCCACGGCTCTCTGCTTCACCTCCACTTCTCTGTGTTTTGTGCTGCTTCACACTGTTCACACTGTACCGTTAAGCAGAAACGAGTTGTGCGGCTGGAAGCTCCAGAGATGCGGTGGGAACTATGGAGGCTTCTCTGATGGAGGTGGTGATGGTACAAGGCCACATGGTCTCACAAAGCACTGATGTGCGGAAGCAGTGGTGGACCTGCAGACCAAGATGGACCACATCACTCCCTGAAACTCCTGCACAAGAATTCCTACAGCTACATATGATGCTCATATTATCAAGTGTTGTGTCAGGGAGGGTCAAGACGAGGCCAGGATGTAGGTTGCTCTGTGCATCTGGCTATGGGGCTTTGGGGATTCTCTTGTTCAAAGAGTATGTGTGTGAATGTGTGGGGGGAGGGGGGGTATGAGGGAGCCAGAACTGCATGTTAATACCCAGCTCTGATCTACAGCCCCCAGGACAGACATCAGCGTATGTCTTCATTGTTCTTTCATCTCGGTGAATTGTAGAAGTGGATCTGCTTTCCTCCACCTGGAGATGTTGTCGGGACAGAGGGGGGAGGGCGTGGTGTCAGTGTTGGGTGAGGGGGAAGGGTGTGGTATCAGTGTTGGGTGAGGGGGAGGGTGTGGTATCAGTGTTGGGTGAGGGGGAGGGTGTGGTATCAGTGTTGGGTGAGGGGTAGGGTGTGGTATCAGTGTTGGGTGGGGGGAGGGTGTGGTATCAGTGTTGGGTGAGGGGGAAGAGGGGGAAGGGTGTGGTGTCAGTGTTGGGTGAGGGGGAGGGTATCAGTGTTGGGTGAGGGGGAGGGTGTGGTGTCAGTGTTGGGTGAGGGGGAGGGTGTGGTATCAGTGTTGGGTGAGGGGGAAGGGTGTGGTATCAGTGTTGGGTGAGGGGGAGGGTGTGGTGTCAGTGTTGGGTGAGGGGGAGGGTGTGGTATCAGTGTTGGGTGAGGGGGAGGGTGTGGTATCAGTGTCGGGTGAGGGGGAGGGTGTAGTATCAGTGTCGGGACAGAGGGGGGAGGGTGTGGTGTCAGTGTTGGGTGAGGGGGAAGGGTGTGGTGTCAGTGTTGGGTGAGGGGGAGGGTGTGGTATCAGTGTTGGGTGAGAGGGGAGGGTGTGGTATCAGTGTTGGGTGAGGGGGAGGGTGTGGTGTCAGTGTTGGGTGAGGGGGAAGGGTGTGGTGTTTGTGTTGGGGCGAGGGGGGAGGGTGTGGTATCAGTGTTGGGTGAGGGGGAGGGTGTGGTGTCAGTGTTGGGTGAGGGGGAGGGTGTGGTGTCAGTGTTGGGTGAGGGGGAAGGGTGTGGTGTCAGTGTTGGGTGAGGGGGGAGGGTGTGGTATCAGTGTTGGGTGAGGGTGGAGGGTGTGGTATCAGTGTTGGGTGAGGAGGAAGGGTGTGGTGTTTGTGTTGGGGCGAGGGGGAGGGTGTGGTGTTTGTGTTGGGGCGAGGGGGGAGGGTGTGGTGTCAGTGTTGGCGAGGGGGGAGGGCGTGGTGTTAGTGTTGGGTGAGGGGGGAGGGCGTGGTGTTAGTGTTGGGTGAGAGGGAGGGCGTGGTGTCAGTGTTGGGTGAGGAGGAAGGGTGTGGTGTTTGTGTTGGGGCGAGGGGGGAGGGCGTGGTGTTTGTGTTGGTGCGAGGGGGGAGGGCGTGGTGTCAGTGTTGGCGAGGGGGAGGGCGTGGTGTTAGTGTTGGGTGAGGGGGAAGGGTGTGGTATCAGTGTTGGGCGAAGTGGGAGGTGTTAGACCAGAACATCTGCCCTGCAGATGTGTGTGATTGTTATTGTGCTTTTGATATGCTGGTGCATGTGACATGCTAGTGCATATGGATGTGTTAGTGCACACAGTTGTGCTGGTGCCTGTGGTTGGACTAGTGCACACAGTTGTGCTGGTGCCTGTGGTTGGACTAGTGCACACAGTTGTGCTGGTGCATGTGGTTGTGGTGGCACCTGTGACTGTGCTAGTGGCTGTGATTGTGCTAGTGCATGTGGTGGTATTGGAGCATGTGGTTCTGTTAGTATCTGTGGTTGTGTGCATCCTTGCACTAGTGTATTGGAGGTGCTGGTGCACGTGGGTTGTGCTGGTGCATGTGGGTTGTGCTAGTGCACGTGTCCACATGCTTCTGGTCATGCGCCCTGGTCTCTGATGCCCTGCCATAGGGTCAGTAAGTCCCTGCCATCCAGCCACAGACCCACCATTGTGTCCATGGACCTATGCTAAGGATTCTGCCCTGACTGTGACAAGGTTTTCAGCACAGGGGCTCGAGGCCATAATGACCCATAAATCACATGCAGTCTCTCCTGCCTGTGCTTAACTACTACGCTTATGAAAGAAACCAGAGAACTAATGTGAAATCAGCATGGGGAGGTTTTCACGTACAGCTGTGAGCAGCATGCAGCACTCTAAACATCCCTCAACGTGATTAAAGTCTTCACTAGGTAAACACAGACAAAGACGCTGGACTCACATTTGGACTAAATGTTCTCCTGCCATTAAACAACTACACCACTGTCATATATAACGCCTTGACAATTCATACATGAAAACTATTGCGTAAATAAACCTAGACTGACAGCTGAAATCACTGTTGAAAGACAGGCAGGCTGGGGCCAGCATTAGTAAGAGATGGAGAGGAACTGTTCAATGACTCCTGAATAAAAATAGCTTAACTCGCGAATGGAAGACACACAAGCAGAGCTTTGGTCCATCAGAGCTTAAGAATCCAGGAATCATGGGTGCAAATGGCTACAGGGGTACGTCTGTAATTACTGCCAGACCCCACTGAGGTGGACAGAGGGAGAGGGAGAGAGAGGGAGAGAGAAGGGGTAGAGAGGGGAGAGAAAGAGAGAGAGAGAGAGAGAGAGAGAGAGAGAGAAAGAGAGAGTTAGACTGGCAGTCTGAAATGTTCTATTTGCATGGTGTAAAACTCATAAAATTTGTCTCATTATGAAAAATGAGGAAAAGAAGCCAATCACAGTGGATTGATAGAGACCCTAACTCAGCAGTCCCAGCTAAAGCCATCACGGGTGTCTACCCATGAGAGAGAGAGAGAGAGAGAGAGAGAGAGAGAGAGAGAGAGAGAGAGAGAGAGAGAGAGAGAGAGACGCAGCTGAACAGAAGCGCAAGAGTACACGCTCACTAACGGAACCGACAGAACTGCACAATCACATCAGGGACCACTGAGTACCAGGAATGCTGCATTACACATAGAGAGAGAGGGAAAAAGCGGGGGATGAATGATACAGGCGGAATGTGTGTGTGTGTGTGTGTGTGTGTGTGTGTGTGTGTGTGTCTGTGGGCCAGCTGTTTCAAGCCCTTAGGCTTAATGTGATTTGCAGCTCAAAGCAGACTATATGAATTTAGCTGGACAATAAAGACACTGGCTGTAACGGACACAATGGCTTTAGCTTCAGGTGTCATCAACATTCATTCATTCATTCATCCTGTGTGCTTTAATGCTGCTTATTCACTTGTGTGATGGAATGATTTTTGCTTACATTCTGAGGATGGCACGTGAAAACACAGAGTGAAGGAGTGTGTGTCAGGAGTGGTTAGGGTTAGTCTTAGGGTTAGATATCTGTACTGCTGTCTGGTTCACATTTGAATAACAACACACTCTCAGGGCTGAAATTGGACTAACTGGTATGACAGTCTCCCTTCAGGTAAAATGAACATATATATATATTTGATATATATATCCAAATACTTATACGCAAATATATATTATCAAAATACATATAGACAGATATATATAATCAAAATATATATACACAGTGGGAGCTAGGACATGGTTTGTCGGCTGTATAATTGTCCTTGTTGAATTTGTCTTGGCGGTCTGAAACTGGTTTGGCCTGGTCTTGGTCTTTTGTCTTGTGGTCCGGACTTGAGCTGAGTGGTCTGTAATGACTTCAGTTTCCTACATAAATCAACTGAGGCTTTTTAAGGTCTGCATAGCTTTGCTCCATAGTACCTGGTGGAGCTCCATATTACCTGGAGGAGCTCCAACATTCAGACATTCCCATCCACACCCTAATGGCTTCCGGAAGTTTCCTCCAGTTAGGCTGTCTTCTGTATGTTCTTCATGATTCCTTTGCCCAGACTGTCAGTGATGTTATTCAAATCTTAATTTAAAAGCTACTGCTAGAGTGTTGTACGTTGTCACTCTATCGATTATGTCTGCAAAGCAATTGCTATGTTTTTTAAGCTCCATGACAGTTGAAGTATTGTGAAGTGACCTTGAAGATGATGATGAGGATGAGAAGGATTTAGTATATTGGTTTGTAGACATCTCCAGCCCTACTCCGGTATGAACATGAATCTTCCTTGTGAACAGGAATTTGAAACCATCCCTTTCTGGAATCTTCACCCAACTTCTCCTAAGTAAGCAAAACACTGCAAAGTGAGCTTCTTTGAAATATTGTACTCAACCTTTTTAGAGGTTGAAGTTTCAAATATGTGCGTGTCATGTTGAAGGAATTTCTCCATGGGTGGGTGTATGAGGTGACGTCTGGCAGTTATACAGAGATAGATACGAGGCCTGTGATTTATTGATGGGGTAGGGTGGTGTGGGGAGGGTTGGAGTTGAGCACCACGCCGGACGCTCTCAGAGTTTCCAGCAGCTGCGTCAATGTTCACGATGTTCCGGTGTAGAAGGGGGAAACGTCCCTCTGGAATCACTCATCCTAACGCCTCTGATTTACAGAACCAGATGAAATCAGGGTTGCTTCCAGATCACAGGTTTGCTAATGCAGATGGGAGAGTCCGGCACCCCTTTTCTTCTTGTCAGACGGTAACTCCCATCATAAGAGTGTCCCGGTGATATGAGTTTATTTTTCTGCCTGTGTCACAGTTGTATCCGCTGTTTGATGGCTTTGGCAAGTCTTTGTGTCTTGATGAGTTATGTGCCGGAGCCCCTATCAAAACAGGACCAGAAACCAGAGAATGCTGACTGTTTTGCTGTGATTAATCTCACCTCCTAAAGCTGATTCATATCTGTAGACTCCGACTGACTTGCAGGCCAAACCACAATTCGCCAGTTTTACCTTCAGCTATTTGTAATCTGGGCAACTTTTCGTCAGCGTCGGGGACCTGCAGAGCGTCGGGTCTTGGTTTGTATTTCCCTCTTGACAAATGAATTGTACATTAAGCGCTGGAAAACGTTTGCTTTCAGAGCAGCACCAGAGAGTGAGAGCACTATTCAAGTGTTTCGGAGCATTACAACTCCACCACACAGTCCTGGCATGACTAAAGAGGTACCAAACCCCTCTGCTTCACTCTACAGAGTCAGACCATACACACACATGCTCATACCCACTCACAGGTGTGATCACACCCACTCACACTGACTCTCATAACCAGTCACCCCACTCACTCATTCTACTCCACACCTGAGTATGGTGAATTCACCAGCAGAGCTGCGAGCTGGTTGGGCCTTGGGAGAGATACAGCCAGATGGGCCTGATGGAGGTGTGGAGGAGACACATGCCCTGATGGAGGTGTGGAGGTGACACATGCTCTGATGGAGGTGTGGAGGAGACACATGTCCTGATGGAGGTGTGGAGGTGACACATGCTCTGATGGAGGTGTGGAGGAGACACATGCCCTGATGGAGGTGTGGAGGAGACACATGCCCTGATGGAGGTGTGGAGGAGACACATGTCCTGATGGAGGTGTGGGGGAGACACAGGTGATGGAGGTGTGGAGGAGACACATGTCCTGATGGAGGTGTGGAGGAGACACAGGTGATGGAGGTGTGGAAGAGACACATGCCCTGATGGAGGTGTGGAGAGACACATGTCCTGATAGAGGTGTGGAGGAGACACATGTCCTGATGGAGGTGTGGAGAAGACACATGTCCTGATGGAGGTGTAGAGGAGACACAGGTGATGGAGGTGTGGAGGAGACACATGTCCTGATGGAGGTGTGGAGGAGACACATGTCCTGATGGAGGTGTGGAAGAGACACATGCCCTGATGGAGGTGTCGAGAGACACATGTCCTGATGGAGGTGTGGAGGAGACACATGTCCTGATGGAGGTGTAGAGGAGACACAGGTGATGGAGGTGTGGAGGAGACACATGTCCTGATGGAGGTGTGGAGGAGACACATGTCCTGATGGAGGTGTGGAAGAGACACATGCCCTGATGGAGGTGTGGAGGAGACACGTGTCCTGATGGAGGTGTGGAGGAGACACATGTCCTGATGGAGGTGTGGAAGAGACACATGCTCTGATAGAGGTGTGAAAGAGACACATGTCCTGATATAGGTGTGGAGAGACACAGGCCCTGATGGAGGTGTGGAGGAGACACATGTCCTGATGGAGGTGTGGAGGAGACACATGTCCTGATAGAGGTGTGGAGAGACACATGTCCTGATGGAGGTGTGGAGGAGACACATGTCCTGATGGAGGTGTGGAGGAGACACATGTCCTGATGGAGGTGTAGAGGAGACACGTGTCCTGATGGAGGTGTAGAGGAGACACATGTCCTCATGGAGGTGTGGAAGAGACACATGCCCTGATGGAGGTGTGGAGGAGACACATGTCCTGATAGAGGTGTAGAGAGACACAGGCCCTGATGGAGGTGTGGAGAGACACATGTCCTGTTGGAGGTGTGGAGGAGACACATGTCCTGATGGAGGTGTGGAGAGACACATGTCCTGATGGAAGTGTGGAGGAGACACATGCTCTGATGGAGGTGTGGAGGAGACACAGGCCCTGATGGAGGTGTGGAGGAGACACATGCCCTGATGGAGGTGTGGAAGAGACACATGCCCTGATGGAGGTGTGGAAGAGACACATGCCCTGATGGAGGTGTGGAAGAGACACATGCCCTGATGGAGGTGTGGAGGAGACACATGTCCTGATGGAGGTGTGGAGGAGACACATGTCCTGATAGAGGTGTGGAGAGACACATGTCCTGATGGAGGTGTAGAGGAGATACAGGTGATGGAGGTGTGGAGGAGACACAGGTGATGGAGGTGTGGAGGAGACACATGTCCTGATGGAGGTGTGGAGGAGACACATGTCCTGATGGAGGTGTGGAAGAGACACATGCCCTGATGGAGGTGTGGAGGAGACACATGTCCTGATAGAGGTGTGGAGAGACACATGTCCTGATGGAGGTGTGGAGGAGACCCATGTCCTGATGGAGGTGTGGAGGAGACCCATGTCCTGATGGAGGTGTGGAGAGACACAGGCCCTGATGGAGGTGTGGAGAGACACATGTCCTGATTGAGGTGTGGAGGAGACACATGTCCTGATGGAGGTGTGGAAGAGACACATGCCCTGATGGAGGTGTGGAGGAGACACAGGTGATGGAGGTGTGGAGGAGATACATGTCCTGATGGAGGTGTAGAGGAGACACAGGTGATGGAGGTGTGGAGGAGACACATGTCCTGATGGAGGTGTGGAGAAGACACATGTCCTGATGGAGGTGTGGAAGAGACACATGCCCTGATGGAGGTGTGGAGGAGACACAGGTGATGGAGGTGTGGAGGAGACACATGTCCTGATGGAGGTGTAGAGGAGACACAGGTGATGGAGGTGTGGAGGAGACACATGTCCTAATGGAGGTGTGGAGAAGACACATGTCCTGATGGAGGTGTGGAGGAGACACATGTCCTGATGGAGGTGTGGAGAGACACATGTCCTGATGGAGGTGTGGAGGAGACACAGGTGATGGAGGTGTGGAGGAGACACAGGTGATGGAGGTGTGGAGGAGACACATGTCCTGATGGAGGTGTGGAGGAGACACATGTCCTGATGGAGGTGTGGAAGAGACACATGTCCTGATGGAGGTGTGGAGGAGACACAGGTGATGGAGGTGTGTAGGAGACACATGTCCTGATGGAGGTATGGAGGAGACACATGTCTTCCACAGAGACCAAACAGGCCATTTAGGACCAATCGCAACAGCTCTTGTGTTTTATAATGCAGTAATTATTTATGTACTCCAGCTGAGAGCTGATACGTCATGCCCATGTAGCCGAAAACAGATGACAGTGAATTTAAAGTTAATAAAACACAGCTGGTCACCCAACATTTTTATTACTAAATTATTTAAATGAATCATAAAATCAGAGCTTCTTTGATGAAAGTCACACAGTAAAATGTTTTACTGACCACAGATACTAACACAACATATGATCTCAGTAATCATGAGGAATAAGGGATCATAAGGAATCAGGAATCATAAGGAATTCATGGAGGGAATTTTTTGTATTTGTGCTACTTCTACAAGGAAGGTTGAGGTTCAGTGTCAATAACTCTATCACGGTTTATTTATATGTCACTTAAAGGCAGGGAGGCCAAATCACTCCACATGGGTCACTGCCAGTAGGACAGGACACCGCTCAGGACTGAGGACGGACAGAGGACAACGCAAGAGAAGAGACAAAGGCATTGGGAATGAATATCACACTGAATATATCAGTAAAATTGCGATCATATTGGTATATATAGTCCATATAAAATAATACAGCTACATGTTTGTATATACAGTACATGTAAAGTCATTTTTGGAGCACATTCTGAAGTTGAGGCCGTCTGGGCAGGAAATAGGCTGAAGGACAGAGACAGAGACAATATCATTTGTGGTTTGGTGATATTGCATAGGTAGACAAATGAAAGACTGCATTACATATGTCTACATCGAACTAAAGATCTGGCTCAATGGGGACGTCTAGGTTTTTTTTGTACTTTTTTGCACTTCTTTGTAATTTAAGATTCTATTTGTCTTCTCCTTATTTCCAAATACCAGAATCTCAGTTTTGGTTGGATTAAGTAAGAGGAAGTTGTTTAGCATCCATTTCTTACACATTCTTTCTCTTTTTTGACACTGGAAAATTATTTGGTTTATAGATGAAGGTTGCAGAAGACCAGAGGGCCAAGCACTGAGCCTTGTGGGACATCATACTTTCCCTTAGTAAGACCAGAAGATTTATCGGTCACATAAACACATCGATAGTGTTCAGACAGACAGAATATAAACCAGGAGAGAGTGCATCCTTTCACTTTTAGAATATTTTCAAGCTTGCCAATCAGGATCCTGTGGGCTATGGTTTCAGGTATGGCAACAGCACTGTCATTATCAACCTGCAGAGATGTCCTGCAGCTGTGTGGCGTCCTGCAGCAGTGTGGTCCTAAGCCCTACCTACTCCTACAGACTCCTTTTACAGTGGAGCATGCTGGGTAGGTAAATGTTTGCTTTTGACCTTCAAAAACTTGAAGACCTTTCTCACACTGGTTCCTTCTTGCCAAAACCCGAAACGACACATTTCTTATTTCTTATTAGATTCCTACATCATGCTGGTTAAGCAAACCATAGTCAGATCCTAACTGTTCTGATTACAGAGCAGCAACTCACCCTTCATCCAGCAGTGCTGTGGATGATGCAATACAATGTGACACATTTCATTAATCATATGAATGTTCCTGCAATATTGCTCACCATATGGTTTCCCAACCCACCTGGAAAGTGTGAAGAATGGTTATAGAGAGGAACTTGGCAAGTAACATGGCATGAATAACCACTGTTAACTATGAGTGAGTCACATATATGTGAAATTGCAATAGATCTTTTATTAAATAATGCAAACATACAAAATCCAAAGAAATAAAAAAGCACTTTGAGTTGCTTGTATGTATGAAAGGTGCTACATAAATAAAGATGATAATAATTATTATAATATTATAAACAATCCCAGACATGAATATCAAATCATAAACTTGCAAACAAGTCCAAAACAGTGCAAGATGGACAAGAGAAAGACACACAATTTTAAACTAATTAATAATTAATAAAAATTAAGTAAACAGATACAATAAGTAAACAGAACTCATGCAAAGTCTGTGAATCTGCATCAGATGAAGGTGACAGAGGGTGTGACATAGTCAGAGGGATTCTGGGAATTCTGACTGGTTTAGCAGGCAAGTGTGACAACCACTAAAGTACTAAATGGTAGTGCTCATTATCTGAACGTGTGCTTCACAGTGGTTTCACTGAATCGGAATAACCTCTGAACTTTTTTCACATTTCACCCAGAATCATGAACAGATTGAACTGTTTTCTGGAACTCTTCTTCATGTTGGTTTCATTCCTACACACTTGCGGGTCTGACTCATTTCTGAGTTTTCACTCCCACTGGGTTCAGCCTCATGAATCTGCAGGACCTGGGAAGGAAGCTGGTGATCCAGCTAAGTCGATTCACTGGCGGGATGTGTCTGATTCACTGGCGGGATGTACCTGATTCATTGGCGGGATGTGTCTGATTCACTTGCGGGATGTACCTGATTCATTGGCGGGATGTGTCTGATTCACTGGCGGGATGTACCTGATTCACTGGTGGGATGTGCCTGATTCACTGGTGGGATGTGCTTTATTCACTGGCGGGATGTGTCTGATTCACTAGCGGGATGTGTCTGATTCACTAGCGGGATGTGCCTGATTCACTAGAGGTATGTGTCTGATTCACTGGTGGGATATGCCGGATTCACTAGTGGGATGTGCCTGATTCACTAGTGGGATGTGCCTGATTCACTAGCGGGATGTACCTGATTCACTGGCGGGATGTGTCTGATTCACTGGCGGGATGTACCTGATTCACTGGTGTGATGTGCCTGATTCACTGGTGGGATGTGCCTGATTCACTAGCGGGATGTACCTGATTCACTGGCGGGATGTGTCTGATTCACTGGCGGGATGTACCTGATTCACTGGTGGGATATGCCTGATTCACTGGTGGGATGTGCCTGATTCACTGGTGGGATGTGCCTGATTCACTGGCGGGATGTGCTTTATTCACTGGCGGGATGTGCCTGATTCACTGGCGGGATGTGCTTTATTCACTGGTGGGATGTGCCTGATTCACTGGTGGGATGTGCCTGATTCACTGGTGGGATGTGCCTGATTCACTGGTGGGATGTGCTTTATTCACTGGTGGGATGTGCCTGATTCACTAGCGGGATGTGTCTGATTCACTGGTAGGATGTGTCTGGTTCACTGGTGGGATGTGCCTGATTCACTAGCGGGATGTGTCTGATTCACTGGTGGGATTTGCCTGATTCACTAGTGGGATGTGCCTGATTCACTAGCAGGATGTGCCTGATTCACTGGTGGAATGTGTCTGATTCACTGGTGGGATGTGCCTGATTCACTATTGGTATGTGTCTGATTCACTAGCGGGATGTGCCTGATTCACAGGGGGGTTGTGTCTGATTCACTGGCGGGATGTGTCTGATTTGAATCACGCCACTGCTCCACTGTATGCCACTGTATGGGGTCAAAAACTGAAGGGATGATTCAGATTGCTTAGAAAATGCTGCCACAGGCCAGATTAGATGGGACGTGTCTTACATTTGATTCAGATTTCCTTTCACCCACACGAATGTTGCATATACACAATTTGTCCTGGAGCGCACACACACACACACACACACACACACACACACACACACACACACACACACACACACACACACACACACACACACACACACACACACACACACACACAGCTCCCCTTTGGAAAGTCAGGCTTACCCACATTGTAACAGACCAACCAGCTGTGGAGGAAGAAGTGAAAAAATGCATTCAGAAAAAGAGAGAGAGAGAGAGAGAGAGAGAGAGAGAGAGAGAGAGAGAGAAAGAGAGAGCGAGCGAGCGAGAGAGTGGGAGTACAAGTGTGAGAGAGGGATGTGATCTATGGTTCACAGCAGACGCAAGAGGTTTTCCCTAATAAGCCCAATTCTGACAACGTGAAAACTGATATATTGCTCACATTCCATGTATTTGAAATTTGTTCAAGAAGTCATATTACGCATTTGGCTACCTCAGTCATGTCTTAAGATGTATATTTATTCCTTTTCATGACAGTAACTATCTCTAGTTATAACAAGCAGGCTGTTTGTATGCTTGCATAGCCTAATATCAAAATAAAACACTGCTTAGGGCTGAGGTATCTCCAGGCATGTCATTGAGATGAAGATTATACCTACACTATGAAATCAGTCCAATCATGAAGAACATTGCAGAAGTGTGTACTGCCTGCAGAGTTGTGAGCAGCCTGCAGGAGTGTTTGTACTGCCTTAAGACGTGTGTACTGCCTGCAGGAGTGTTTGTACTGCCTTAAGACGTGTGTACTGCCTGCAAGAGTGTGTGTACTGCCTGCAAGAGTGTGTGTACTGCCTGCAAGAGTGTGTGTACTGCCTGCAAGAGTGTGTACTGCCTGCAAGAGTGTGTACTGCCTGCAAGAGTGTGTGTACTGCCTGCAAGAGTGTGTGTACTGCCTGCAGGAGTGTGTACTGCCTGCAGGAGTATGTGTACTGCAGCGTCTGTGGTCAAAGAACCAAGCTGGCAGCCATGCTGTCCTGATCTAGCAGAACCAGATGACTGTGATCCGGGCGTGTGTGGAGGCGTCCGGTATCACCCTGGTATGAGATTTCAAACAGACACAAATATTTGTGCTGCGGACCTGAACACAGTCCCGCCCCTCTGGGCTGAGAAAGAGGAGAAACACACTGCCTGCCTCCCCAACTTGGAGGAGATCAAAGAGCGGGCTGACTCCTGCTCCGCTGCACACACCTCTCAGCCTTCACCTCCCCAGTGTAGATGGCTATAGCCTGGGATCAGGATGCAAAGGTCCACCCCAGGATTTCATTCCATCTGCCTGCCTTTGCTAATTAGCTCAAACCTACAGCTAGAATCGACTGGTGAATTAATTAAGGGTGAAATAAAAAAGTCTTTATTAGGGTGATGGCCTTTATTAACCTTAACATTGACACACATTGGGCCCACAGAGGCCCTCGTGTCCGAGGTGTAATGTCTTTTAATCAGTAACTGCATGGTCTTGCATGACAAACGTAGCCTCCGTCCTGGCTGTGGGCAGCAGCAGGTAATGGTCCAGTCCAGCTATCAGGTGGAGGTGGCTGTTTCCCTGCTCAAACACTCATGAACCTCCACCCATGCGTGTGCGGGGGCTGGGTGGGTGTGTGAGCTCCTGTCTGGCCTCCATTTTAAACTCACAGGAGGCAGTAATCAAAGCCTATGCTGCCTGTACTCATCACTCAGCACAATCAGGCCGTGTGTAAACAGAACTCTGGGGCCACAGGGCCCCGGGCCTAGGGGATTGTGGGTTTTTTTTTGTTTTTTTTTTTACATTTTGGTCTGGTTACTATTTGAAAAGAGTCAGGTAGGATGGGGTGAGGGGTGGAGAAAGGTCTCAAATGCCTTTGTGTTAAATATGAAAATATATAATGGCATAATGCGTTCAGTATGCATACTTGAAGGGAACCATATGAAAGGAATCAGACAAAGAACCTTCTGTGTTCCAGCTCTAGTTTGTCCACACCCCCTTTTCCCGTCTCTCTCTCTCTCTCTCTCTCTCTCTCTCTTAGAGAATGAGAGTGAGACAGGGTAGGAATGAGAGAGGGAGAGAATGGGAAAGTGTGAGTGTAAAAGAAAGAGACGGCAGTGAAGAAAGAGGACTGACAGAGACCAGAACAAAAGGACAGAGCATTCAAGCTGCCTCACACACAGATGCACACACACACCCACACACACACATGCACACACACACACACACACACACACACACACACACACACGTGCTGGCTGCAGCACAGAAGATCACAGGTGAGTGTGACTTTGCTACTTTCATTTTGTACCTGTACGTAGCGATCTGTGCCAGTGGTTTAACGGGCTGGTGGTGTGAGGGGCCGCCTGCCCTGCAGACCCTATCACCTGTTGAATATTAAGGTTTCTCCTGCAGGGAGCCATGACGGCTCCTCCGTGGAGAACATTAGCGTCTGCCTGTGAGAGGAATGTCGCTGTGTTTACTCTATTGCAGACATAAATATTTAGCTTTAGGCATCGAGCTCGCTGGTCTCTTCTGCTCCGTAAAGGAGACGCAGGACTGACGGTTATGCGTTTACCCAGATCACTCAAAGGCTGGGCTCTTCATCTGGCCTCTGAGTGTATGTGTGTGTGTGTGTGTGTGTGTGTGTGTGTGTGTGTGTGTGTGTGTGTGTGTGTTTGGTGTGCACATGTTCTTAACTTAGGTCTGTATGTTTGATGTCTATTCCCATGAAAGCTTTGGGTAGTCTTCATTTTGTTGATGTGTGTGTGAGTGTGTGTGTTCAGCGAAAGCTCTTTGCCTCTTTGTTTTGTGCTGGTGTGCAGTAACAGACGACTGTGTGTCCTGTACAAGTTTCTAAGCAACAGTAATGACTTATGCATTAGTGGCAGCTGTGTGCAAGTCACCAGTGTGCTGCGTATGTGAGTCTGCATGTGTGTGATTCTGCATGTGTGATTCTGCGTGTGACTCTGCTTGTGCAACACTGTATGTGTGACTGCGTGTGTGACTGTGTGTGTGACTCTGCGTATGTGACCCTGCGTGTGTGATTCTGCGTGTGTGATTCTGCGTGTGTGACCCTGCGTGTGTGATTCTGCGTGTGTGACTCTGCGTGTGATTCTGTGTGTGTGACTCTGTGTATGTGACTCTGCGTGTGTGACTCTGTGTGTGTGACTCTGTGTGTGTGACTCTGCGTGTGTGACTCTGCGTGTGTGATTCTGTGTGTGTGATTCTGCATGTGTGTCTGTGTGTGTGTGTGATTCTGCGTGTGTGACTCTGTGTGTGATTCTGCGTGTGTGACTTTGTGTGTGTGACTCTGTGTGTGTGATTCTGTGTGTGACTCTGCGTGTGTGATTCTGTGTGTGTGATTCTGTGTGTGTGACTCTTTGTGTGTGACACTGTGTGTGTGACTCTGCGTGTGTGACTGTGTGTGTGTGACTCTGTGTGTGTGATTCTGTGTGTGACTGTGTGTGTGATTTTGTGTGTGTGACTGTGTGTGTGACTCTGTGTGTGTGATTCTGTGTGTGTGATTCTGTGTGTGTGACACTGTGTGTGTGTGACTCTGCGTGTGTGACTGTGTGTGTGACTCTGTGTGTGTGATTCTGTGTGTGTTATAGTGTGTGATTCTGCGTGTGTGACTCTGCATGTGTGACTCTGTGTGTGTGATTTTGCGTGTGTGACTGTGTGTGTGACTCTGTGTGTGTGATTCTGTGTGTGTGATTCTGCGTGTGTGTCTCTGTGTGTGTGTGACTCTGCGTGTGTGACTCTGCGTGTGTGACTCTGTGTGTGATTCTGCGTGTGTGACTCTGTGTGTGATTCTGCGTGTGTGATTCTGTGTGTGTGATTCTGTGTGTGTGACTCTTTGTGTGTGACACTGTGTGTGTGACTCTGCGTGTGTGACTGTGTGTGTGTGACTCTGTGTGTGTGATTCTGTGTGTGACTGTGTGTGTGATTTTGTGTGTGTGAC
The DNA here is from genome assembly GCF_052324685.1 of Brachyhypopomus gauderio. Classification (NCBI taxonomy): domain Eukaryota; kingdom Metazoa; phylum Chordata; class Actinopteri; order Gymnotiformes; family Hypopomidae; genus Brachyhypopomus; species Brachyhypopomus gauderio. The sequence continues at coordinate 18,036,508 of NC_135215.1, read as the reverse complement.
TGTGTGTGTGACTCTGTGTGTGACACTGTGTGTGTGTGACTCTGTGTGTGACTCTGCGTGTGTGACTCTGTGTGTGTGACTCTGTGTGTGTGATTCTGTGTGTGTTATTGTGTGTGAGATTCTGCGTGTGTGACTCTGCGTGTGTGACTCTGCGTGTGTGATTTTGCGTGTGTGACTGTGTGTGTGACTCTGTGTGTGTGATTTTGCGTGTGTGACTGTGTGTGTGACTCTGTGTGTGTGACTCTGTGTGTGTGACTGCGTGTGTGACACTGCGTGTGTGATTCTGTGTGTGTGACTCTGTGTGTGTGTGACTCTGTGTGTGTGACTTTGCTTGTGTGATTCTGCGTGTGTGATTCTGCGTGTGTGACACTGTGTGTGACTCTGTGTGATTCTGCGTGTGACTCTGTGTGATTCTGCGTGTGTGACTCTGTGTGTGACTCTGTGTGTGTGACTCTGTGTGTGACTCACTGTGTGTGATTCTGCGTGTGTGACTCTGTGTGTGACTCTGTGTGATTCTGTGTGTGTGACTCTGTGTGTGATTCTGCGTGTGTGACTCTGTGTGTGTGATTCTGCGTGTGTGATTCTGCGTGTGTGACTCGGTGTGTGTGATTCTGCGTGTGTGATTCTGCGTTTGTGACACTGTGTGTGATTCTGTGTGTTTGATTCTGCGTGTGTGACTCTGCGTGTGTGACACTGTGTGACTCTGTGTGTGATTCTGCGTGTGTGACTCTGCGTGTGTGACTCTGCGTGTGTGACACTGTGTGTGTGATTCTGTGTGTGTGATTCTGCGTGTGTGACTCTGCGTGTGTGACACTGTGTGGACTCTGTGTGTGATTCTGCGTGTGTGACTCTGTCTTGCATCCCCGTACTCATGTCCTTCTCCTGGACTCTGCTGTGTCCTTCTCCTGGACTCTGCTGTGTCCTTCTCCTGGACTCTGCTGTGTCCTTCTCCTGGACTCTGCTGTGTCCTTCTCCTGGACTCTGCTGTGCCCTGTACCTGGACGGCTACACTGGTCACTTCTGCTCTGAGATCCACATGCTGCGTCTGTCTGCCATCCTGTTACTCTCACAGAACAGTGAGCGGTTTGTGTGGTTGCAAAATTCAAAGTTGGTTACAAATGTTATTAAACTGGCTTTGATGGTGTTTTCTTATCTTTTTAAACACTTCTAGACAGTATTTGCACAGACTGGCAGTGCTGTGATTCACTGTTATCCAAACACGGTGGGACAGAGTCCTCTCAGAGTTCTGCATGTAAACATGAATTGTTATTCAACTGCACATTCTCAGAGGGTTGTTTCATGCCTTGATCCTAGCCGTGTTCCCCATGGGCAGCTGCATGCTGTGTACAGTCTGATAGCATCATGTCTGTGGGGGTCTTTGTGCTCCTGAAGGGTGCACAGACCTCTGTGGTCTGGAGCTGGTGCTGTTTAACTCCTCTCTCACCAGTGTACGCAAGCCAAAACACGCTGCTTATCACCTGGTCTCTGAACATTACTGGAGGAATGCAGATCCGGGAACGCTACCCCCAAATTATTTTTTGAGGCACTTACAGGTGCTTGAAAGGGGCTTTGTGTGTGTGTGTGTGTGTGTGTGTGTGTGTGTGTGTGTGTGTGTGTGTGTGTGTGTGTGTGTGTGTGCGCGCAATACAGAAAGAGAGAGAGAGAGAGATTGGAGAGAGAGAAAATAAGAAAGGAGAGGGAGAGATGAGATGGCTGTGAATGACTGATGCAGGCCCAGCACGTTGTAATGGAGATGAAAGAGACCCCTGGAAGCCTGTTACAAAGAAGTGTCATCCACCATCTCTCTTCGCCACTGCCACTGTTCACACACACACCCACAACACACACACACACACACACACACACACACACACACACACACACACACACACACACACACAACGAAGTGGTGATGCAGCAGGTATGGCAGTAACACAGTTCATTGCCATGTCAAATGGCTGCCGTATTGGAGATGGTGGCAGTGTACTTGGGAGTCATGAAGGAGAGAACTCAGCCTGCTGCACATGCGTCTACGTGTGCTCTGCACAGCTGATAAACATCTCACACCTGCTGGGAGCTGCAGAACGAAACATCTCCTCTGCTCTTTCCTGATTGTTTCCCTTCTGTACCCTGATACGGGCATAACTGGCTCACACATGCTGTTATCAAACAAACCACAAGCCAGACATCTGCAGTTTTGCATTGTGGGTTATATTTACTAATTTTCACAGAGTATTCTATGGATTGTCAGAAAATAATGATCCACCAAGAGTATTGATTATTGATCCACCTAGAATGAACAGGATCTCTGAACTCATATGGTTCAATCAATCAATCAATCAAATTTTATTTATATAGCGCTTTTTACAACAGTTGTTGTCACAAAGCAGCTTTACAAGTGTCGAGTCCTAGCCCCCAGTGAGCAAGCCAAAGGCGACAGTGGCAAGGAAAAACTCCCTAGTTTTTGCATGAGGAAGAAACCTTGAGAGGAACCAAGACTCAGGGGGGGAGCCCATCCTCCTCTGGCCGACACCGGTCACCATGACAACAACAACAATATAGACAGAATGTAGACAGAATGTAAAAGATGCAATAATGTCCATTTAGACCGAAAAAGATGTAATAATGTCCATCATGGTGTAGGCATCCGGTTAGGCAGGAGGTGGCCGGCCAGGATGGATCGCTTGTCTCTCCTCATCTCATTATACCTCAAGCAGGCGGGCAGCCATGTGGAGAAATGAAACAGGGAAAATTAGCTCTGTATGAGGACATGTACAGGACAGGTAAAATTATAAACATTTCTGGAGTGTGGCAGCAACTCCGGCACTAAGTTAAATTATTACAGCCTAGCTAAAAAAAAAAGGCAGAACCAGAAGGTAACATAGGCTTGGGGGCATTCTGAGACAATGGCATCCGTCCACTGCACTGTCAACAAACTTGAGTGACCACGAGCAGTGACAGGATGACAGCACCAGCACCCCAGTCTACCATAAAACCCTTCGTCTATGAACTCCTGGATCTGTACCTTTATCTAAGGGGGATATTAATTATCAAACGCTAGACTAAATAAGTGGGTTTTCAACCTAGATTTAAAGATTGTGACTGTGTCAGAGTCCCGGACACATTTAGGAAGATTATTCCAAAGCTGGGGGGCCTTATAAGAAAAGGCTCTTCCCCCTGCTGTTACCTTGTTAATTTGAGGAACTAATAACAGACCAGCACCCTGTGATCTTAGTTGACGTGGGGGTTCATAGTAGGAAATAAGTTCCTGGAGGTATTCAGGAGCAAGCCCGGTTGATCTTTTATGCTGAGTTCTTCACTTTTCACCACACATTTGCTTTAGACCTGAGTGCTATGGGGAGAGTTTAGCACCTGTAGGCTTTTGAAACTCAGTCCTGGTTTCTTTGGAACTTCAGCTTAGAACTCATGATCTTTGACCAACCATCCACAAATCCTAAACCCCTCCTAATCACATGCCACATACAGCACTTAACAACAAACATGTGGTGTAGAACTAAACAGGCACATGTCATACTAAACGCGTCTCCTTAACAAAACATTTACAATGTGTAGATGCACGTAAAATAAATTCAGTGTCTGTTTATATGTTAAATACAAAGTTACAGGTTTGTGATATTAAACTTTCTCTGACTGGTGCTACATATGAAAAATGTTACTATGTATGAAAAAAAATCTAAATCATGTATGAAATAGCATGCATTATATGTATTATGATAGCCACCATATATAAACCTATTATTATACACGATTTTCAGATAATGCAGGAACACAGATGTTTATTTTCAGGCTTAAATGGATCCACCTAGAAGTCCTCCCTGCTGATGACTCCGCCCTGTTGTTTTAAGAGCGTGGGCCTCTGAGCACCTGGCTGAAGGAGAACAGGGACTTTGAAGCTGTGAAAGTGCTGAAGCGTAGCCGCATCCATCATCCCGGCCCCCCCTCCTGGTAGCATGTGTGAACAATGCAACCGTTCTTCATTCTCTGGTAACAGAGAGTGCCAGACAGACGCGCTCATGTGAAAGTCATTGTGGTTTGTTGGGGTGGACTGGCTTTGATTTGGGGGTGCTGGGGGTGGGTTGGCGCTCTGAGCGGGTGATGTGATATGAGACGCAGCCCTTGAGCCCCCTCTGTCAGGGCTGAGACTGGCTCTAACCGTGTGTGGTGAAAGGTGCTGTTGGTGATAAATGGCGTCTCCCTGGTACACTTGCCCTCAGGCTTCAGTTGCACACGATCTGGAAGGTAGCGGCTTGTGAGGGTCAGAGGTCATGTGTGTCAGAGGTCATATGTGTCCTGCCGAATGTTTTCTCGGTATTTTCTCGGTATGGTTTCCAGCTCATGCAGAAGTAAGTGTTAGGAGGGGAGAATTTGGAGGGGAGTGTTAGGAGGGGAGAATTAGGAGGGGAGTGTTAAGAGGGGAGTGTTTGTAGGGGAGTGTTAGGAGGGGAGAGTTAGGAGGGGAGTGTTAGGAGGGGAGTGTTAGGAGGGGAGAATTAGGAGGGGAGAATTAGGAGGGGAGTGTTAGGAGGGGATGATTAGGAGGGGATGATTAGGAGGGGAGAGTTAGGAGGGGAGTGTTAGGAGGGGAGTGTTTGTAGGGGAGTGTTAGGAGGGGAGTGTTAGGAGGGGAGTGTTAGGAGGGGATGATTAGGAGGGGAGAGTTAGGATGGGAGAGTTAGGAGGGGTGTGTTAGGAGGGGAGTGTTTGTAGGGGAGTGTTTGTAGGGGAGTGTTTGTAGGGGAGTGTTAGGAGGGGAGTGTTAGGAGGGGAGTGTTTGTAGGGGAGTGTTAGGAGGGGAGAGTTAGGAGGGGAGTGTTAGGAGGGGATGATTAGGAGGGGAGAGTTAGGAGGGGAGTGTTAGAAGGGGAGTGTTTGTAGGGGAGTGTTTGTAGGGGAGTGTTAGGAGGGGAGAATTAGGAGAGGAGTGTTAGGAGGGGAGTGTTAGGAGGGGAGTGTTAGGAGGGGAGTGTTTGTAGGGGAGTGTTAGGAGGGGAGTGTTTGTAGGGGAGTGTTAGGAGGGGAGAATTAGGAGAGGAGTGTTAGGAGAGGAGTGTTAGGAGGGGAGAATTAGGAGAGGAGTGTTAGGAGGGGAGAATTAGGAGAGGAGTGTTAGGAGGGGAGTGTTAGGAGGGGATGATTAGGAGGGGAGAGTTAGGAGGGGTGTGTTAGGAGGGGAGAGTTAGGAGGGGAGTGTGAGGAGGGGAGTGTTTGTAGGGTAGAGTTTGTAGGGGAGTGTTAGGAGGGGAGAGTTAGTAGGGGAGAGTTAGTAGGGGAGTGTTAGGAGGGGAGTGTTTGTGGGGGAGTGTTAGGAGGGGAGTGTTAGGAGGGGAGAGTTGGTAGGGGAGTGTTAGGAGGGGAGTGTTAGGAGGGGAGTGTTTGTGGGGGAGTGTTAGGAGGGGAGAGTTAGTAGGGGAGTGTTAGGAGGGGAGTGTTTGTGGGGGAGTGTTAGGAGGGGAGTGTTTGTAGGGGAGTGTTAGGAGGGGAGTGTTTGTGGGGGAGTGTTAGGAGGGGAGAGTTAGTAGGGGAGTGTTAGGAGGGGAGAGTTAGTAGGGGAGTGTTAGGAGGGGAGTGTTAGGAGGAGAGTGTTTGTAGGGGAGTGTTAGGAGAGGAGTGTTAGGAGGGGAGTGTTTGTAGGGGAGTGTTAGGAGAGGAGTGTTAGGAGGGGAGAGTTAGTAGGGGAGTGTTAGGAGAGGAGTGTTAGGAGGGGAGAGTTAGTTGGGGAGTGTTAGGAGGGGAGTGTTAGGAGGGGAGTGTTTGTGGGGGAGTGTTAGGAGGGGAGAGTTGGTAGGGGAGAGTTAGGAGGGGAGTGTTTGTGGGGGAGTGTTAGGAGGGGAGAGTTAGTAGGGGAGTGTTAGGAGGGGAGTGTTTGTGGGGGAGTGTTAGGAGGGGAGAGTTAGTAGGGGAGAGTTAGTAGGGGAGTGTTAGGAGGGGAGAGTTAGTAGGGGAGTGTTAGGAGGGGAGTGTTAGGAGGAGAGTGTTTGTAGGGGAGTGTTAGGAGAGGAGTGTTAGGAGGGGAGTGTTAGTAGGGGAGTGTTAGGAGGGGAGTGTTTGTAGGAGAGTGTTTGTAGGGGAGTGTTTGTAGGGGAGTGTTAGGAGGGGAGAGTTAGTTGGGGAGTGTTAGGAGGGGAGAGTTAGGAGGGGAGTGTTAGGAGGGGAGTGTTTGTGGGGCAGCCTTAGGAACAGATCCATGTGAGCTAAGCACATGTTAACATGGCCTTTTTTTTCTGGAACATTCTTGGGACTTATTCATCTTGCAACCCCCTCACCCTATTCCAAAAAAAGCACCTTAGCCTTCTGTGCTTTAATAAAGGGGTGCGAGTGTTTCACATTTCAGCCCTTAATTACAACACATTTTTCCTTTACTGCCCTTTCCAAGCACTTTTGTATTGTTTATTTTATGACATGATTAAGAAATATTCTTCATGGGTAGAAAAGTTCACTTTTGCCATTAACATCACGTCTCTTCTTCAGACTTGCTCTTGCCCCGCATGCTGACTGGCTGACTGTCACATGCGGCCCTCATGGGTTTGTGCTCTGACTCTTCCCACCTTTCTCTTTGTAGGTGGGCGTGGCTTAGCGAAGGGTGTTCACTGCTTGGCGCGGGTGACCAGACTCCAGCGACAGTGGGGGAGTTTTAAAGACGACCGTCACATCGTGGTCAAGGCTGTCAGCCCAGATAAACCACTCCCCCTTTGCCTGCCACCCAGGACCTGATCTGGACAGGACAAACAAGCCAACCGGGCACTGCTGACAAGAGCAGAGTTCACGTGAAACCAACCAGGAAGACTCTGAGAGACATCTGAGCATAAAAGATCATTACAATGAGCATCTGTTTACAATAGAAATGAAAGGATTAAACAATAAACAATAAATCTTTGTTGAAATCGGACTCTTTTGAAAATGGTGCCGTTCTGAACGGTTGGGTGACATTTCAGCTGAATGGTGGTTTCATGCTCTGATGAAGTTACAGGAAGTTGCAAACCATGGTTTTCCTTTTGAAACATTGTTGAAAGGTTTTGAGGGGCGTGCGATTGTGTTTGGGAGACTGTGGTCAGCCTCGTGGAGGTTGAGACACGCAGACTGTGAGGTTGTTTGGCCACTGGGAGAAGAAAGAAAGGAAGAGAAATGTCCGGATCGGCCGGGTGAAACAGGCCCGAGGGGATGGAGCTGCAGCAAAGCAAATCACAAATTGTGAAATTTCCTTGGCTGTTTTTCCTGGGAACCCATGAGCCTTCAAGTGGGAGCCTCCCAGGACGTCAGAGCTTGAGAGTGTAGATCAGGAACTGAAACGAGCTTCACCACACCACCATCTCGCCCTCATCACACAGCCTGTTCAGAAACCTGCCCATCCACGAACCACCACAACTCCAAACCTGCTCCTGCGTCTTCGTTTTTCTTCATAAGAAGAGGAGCGCAAAGACAGAGGATCTGCAGTACCCTTCTGACCTTCTGACCTGTAAACCCAGAGAGTTTTGGTCCAAGCCCAGCAGGTAATCGGGGTCCAGAGGAGCAGGAGGAGCCCCCCCAACTTCCACGTCCTCTGAAGGGCTGCTGCGGAGCCTTGGATTGGGGGTGGAGATGGACGGCACGCAGGTCCCTGTCAGCAGAGGGAGCGGCTGGGCTCAACCGGCTGCCACCACCCTGGAGGTGAGCTGCAGCACCAGCGGGGATGGAGCCTCGGAGGACTGTGGGCAGAAAGATGTGTGGAGCAGCCTCCACGCCTGGGAGCAGACGCAGAGCTGGACGGAGGCCGAGCCCGCCCTGGTCTCTGGCACCACCCACGCTGCACGAAAAACAAGTAAATATTCACTTGAATATCTTTTATTATGCAGTTTATTATGCAGATTTTTTTTTAAGTAGAAATATTGCAGTGGAGGGACCATATGATTTCTAAAATTGGCTTGGTGACTACACATCAGAGAGCAAAAGCAGCAGAGAGTGTTTTGCTGACTTCTGACCTCGTGTAGGATGGTGTGGTTCAGTTCTGGACCTTGTGTGGGTTCCTATGGGTAGCTGGAAATGTCATCATCAGAAAAGAATCACGTCTGAGTTTTATAGAAACCCAGAGGGAGCAGATCACCACACCCTCGCTGGTCAAGCCCCGTAGCCTGGTGAACACAACATCTGTTTCTGTCTGGTTGAAACAGTGGATAAAGATGACAAGAGTTCTTCACACAGCAGAACCACTGACCGTAACGTATGAGCTAGGGAGAGGTTGCTGGCAGGAGCGTTTCACCGCGCACACAGGCAAGTTCTCGCAGAGAAGCAGACGTTTCGCTCTCCTGCACGAGGGCGTTTGCTGTTGTGCGGCTGGGAAAAACATTAAACGCAGCTCTGCTTCTTGGGGTTTCAGACACGGGGCTGCTGGTTCATTTCTGCATGCCACTCTCATGTTGTTTCAGCTTTGCAGTGAGTGTGACATGCTTGAAAGAACTGAGGAGGAAAACAGAGATTGTTATTGCTTCATTGTGTTATACTGGTCCCAGACAGTTTCCAAGGAAAAACAAGGCACAAAACCAATGACCAACACACAAACACACACACACGCACACACACACACACACACACACACACACACACACACACACACACACACACACACACACACACACATTCTCTCTCCACTTGTAGTGTTTTTTTCATGCTTGCAGTGTAGCGGTGTGTGGAACCCTCAGTGGCATCTCATGTGTTAAACGTTATTTTTGACATCAGCCTCCAGACTTTAAACGCATTAAACAGCACTGACGTTCGGCCCTGTGCGCTGTGAAGGTTTGGGTAAAGTCTCCAAGCTCAGCATTCACAGGCATATCACCACAATCTTTCAGCTGAACGCCCAGACTTCTAACATAACAGCTTTCTAATAAGGAGACAAATATCCCAATAGTGCTCCAGCCCAAACACACAGCATGTTTTTTTCATAGGTGAAATTGTCATCATGCAAAAATCTGAAAATACTGTAGCTACATTGGATTTATGGATGTTTTCTCCGACTCCAGCCAAAAGAAGTCTCGTTAGTATAAGTGATGTGTATATTCGTCAGTAGGAGCCATCTGGATGATTCGGTTAAAGTTTTCCCAGTTGTGATTAAGGCCACATCTTCCATCCAAATGTGTTTATTCCTGACCTGTTGATATGAACCGCATCTGTTAGAAACACACAACACACATATATAATATATAAATATATATAATGAGAGAGTGACAGAGGAGAGAGAAGAGAGAGAGATAAAGAGAGAGGGGGGAAGAGGGATATTTAAAATAGTACTGAAGCACACAAGGACAGGATCAGGATGTTTCAGACAGGTCCTGTACTGGACCTGATGGCCAATGACACCCATTAGCTGCTGCTTCTCATTGGTGTGTGATTTGATTTGAACAACAACAACAACAACAGTAATAATAAATGATGGCTTTGCACATGTTTTTTCTTGTTCAGAGATTGAATACATTGACTTATAAACAATCTTGTGTTAACACAAGAGTTTGTTTGGTGCTGACTTACCATCGTGCAAGCCGAAACACTCCAACCACATCAGAATCAAAGACATGCAGAGCAAAATGATCATTCAGATATTAACGATTCTGTAACCTGAAGTCGATCTATATGCACATTTATTAACACAACCACTAAAATAACCTGCACAAAAGGATCAATTGTCATCACCCATTCATCCTCATGCAACCATACATCCCCAACTACATTGGGAGTTGTCTTATTGTCTACTGCAGGGGTCGGCAACCTTTGAGACACGGAGTGCCAACTTTAATATGTCCAGTCAATGAGTGTGCCACTAGCGAGTTTAAAGTTGTTGACCGTGGGGGGGGGGGGGGGGGGGGGGGGGGGGGGGGGTGTCCAGCGTGTCGCGTGCCAGTGATTATGCCTCGGCGTCTACCCCTGGTCTACTGTATTATTAGTAAGAGCTGTAGTCATCTGGAGAAACCAAGAGAAGGCTACTTCATCAGTTTGTTGAACACCTTCAGACCATCTGAATTATGGTGGCAAGGCATGTTAATACTGATGAACATTACGTTAATGACGTATCGGTTTGCACTGCCAGTTAATACTATTGCAGCAATGGAGTTAAGAAGCTCAAACAAAAATAACTGATCTACACTATTGGAACTCCAGAAACCTGATGAATGAATTATATCATTTTAGTTTATGATTTAATTACCATTCTTTTACTAATATAAACTGGTTCCTTATCCTAGAACTTCAAAAGCACTTTGCTTGCACAGCTAATGAAGGATTTCTGAAATATCAGATTCCTCTGGAAACCTTGTGTATTTCACTGCTATTTTGGGACAGGGACAGGGACAGGGACAGGGACAGGGACAGGGACAGGGAGGGAGAGAGAGAGAGAGAGAGAGAGAGAGAGAGAGAGAGAGAGAGAGAGAGAGAGAGAGAGAGAGAGAGAGAGAGACAGAGAAAGAGACAGAGGAAGAGACAGAGGAAGAGACAGAGGAAGAGACAGAGAGACCAGTGGGTGGATCATTTAATCTTGACCCTTTTCCTAATGGATTGAGCTCATCCAACAGGGTAATCACACTTCTGACCTACTAGCCTTGCGCAGAGTTAGAATGGTCCTGTTTTTAGGAAGATAACTTTCTCTGCCCACACTAAGGAGCTCTGTGCCACACAGGAAGCCTGGGCTAAGAGATTGCCCTCTTTCTCTCCCTCTTCCTCTCTCTCTTTCTCTCTCCCTCCCTCTGTCCCTCTCAATTTGTCCCTCTCTCCTCCTCCCATGTCTCCTAATCGCTCTCCCTCTCTCTCCCCCCATTTCCCTACCATGTTTTTCATGCACTTTCCCTTTTCACCATCTCTTTCCCACCCTCTCATCCAGTCAGTATCTCTCTCACACTCTTTCAAATTGAGGAGGAGCTTCCTGAACCCTAACCACAGAACCTTCAACTTCAAGCAGTAATCACAACACACAATCCTAACCTTAACCCTAACCAACACCTTGCTCACCTCAGCTGTCTCATGTCTTCTGTATTTGAACACTGCCCTCACAGTGAATCAACTCCTCAGGGGCTGACTAGACTTTAGATACAAGGGACACTTTTCAAAAGAAGTGACTGACATGCTCTGAATTGTTATTGCAATATAGATGTCATATGATTGGGTAAAAAGATGGGGGTAAAATACTGGTCAATGAGAGAAAAACTCAGATTACAGAGCAGGGTATATAGTGTACGCAGGTATGTAGTATCACATAACGACAAGGGTATTCTTGCAACGTGCGGCTTCAGAAGTGTGTGCGTGTGCGTGACCCCCGTACGACGGTGAACATGTGGACTAGCCAAGCGCGCGCGACAGATCATCATCCGCAACGAAACGAAATCTGAGCTGCGAAAGTGGGAGTGGACGAAACAGATACCGTTAAATTAGAAAAGCTCGTCGAGAAGCACCAGAGACAGTATTCCGAATTTATTACGGTAAGGAATGAAGTTATGTCCGACAGTTTGTTCGAAAATCCATTTTCTCTGGAATCCAGTCGTTGAAGTAGGCTGTCCAGAAAAAAACGTAGCAAAGTTTAAACTCGCTACTAATGTCTTTGTCGGATGCGGTGTGTCTTTAAGATCAAAATGACAGCATAACAAAACTGGACTCAGATATGGTTGTTTCGGTGGTGCGTTGCCCATCGTTTGGCTGGATTAAAGTGCGCTGTGCGCGGAGAGTCGCGGCGTGTGAACTGCAGACTGCAGTAAGCGCGCGTCGTTTCGTAAGGAAAAGGTAGTCACCACATGGCCGAACTGTTTTCATGTGTTAAATGTTAAATAGGTTGATATAAAATACTAACAGGCATGATTTTGTTAAAGGGTTGATATCAAATACTAACAGGCATGCTTTTGTTAAATGGTAAACGAAGAGACTCGAAATCTGAGATTTGGAAAACCTATATTAGGCCTATATTATTTTATATAGCTTAAGATCTGGTGGTTTTGACAAGGTTTCTTTGTCTAAAATTGTTGAATTAACTAGATTGTAAATATAATTAGTTCATTTTTTTAAATCGTGGCTTGCTTACTTGCTTAGTGGCATTAGTTGAGTGTATGACCCCACAGCTCTCGCATGTGTGATCTTACAACGCATTACTTTCAAGCGTATTTTCATATTCTTTCACTTTATCCTTTCATAAAGTTTTCAAATTTACAGAAATTACATCAATCTTAGGAAACGGGAGCTGCATATTTGTGTGGAAGGAAAATGGAAAGTAAGACACTAAGACCGAAGTAGCTCTCCGCGGACTGCTTCGGTTCTGTTGGCAGATTAGGTGTGTGTTTCTGTTCCATTTGGTATAAGAGCCCTTGTGAGGCTGGCAGCTCTACTTATAAAGTATTCCAGGAAATATTTAAATGCGGCTTTTGAGTGTTGCTACACTCTGCTAGACCAAGTAGCACATTTGGAAGTTTTGCAGTGCAAATACCTGCCTGCTTAGACCTAGAGCACCGCTAGAAAAGTTATTTGCGAGTCCCCTACCAACTTTGCCGACATAGGACCAAAACCTCAAACTTACAGAGAAACAGTCAATGAATCAACAATCTATTGAGGAAACGTTCTGCGTATATTATGTGTCATTTAACTACACTTAAATTAATGAGTCAGCATCCTCGAGCCCGTCATACAGTCTCTAAGAAATGACGTCATTGTTACTGTTCCACGCTTCACAATTCTGTGCCTCCTTTTCTGGTAATTTATATGTCTGAGTTATATTTGTATGTATCTATTTTATTAATAACATTTAATTAACACACTGATGTTGAAATGCGCCACAATATACAAGTGTATTTTGAGTTAATATATAGCTGTGTGTGTGCGTGTGTGTGTGTGTGTGTGTGAGAGAGAGAGAGAGAGAGAGAGAGAGAGAGAGACAGACAGACAGACAGACAGACAGAGAATTCTGACTTTATAACTGTGCTAGCTAGGTGTGACAGTGAAAATGAACCACAATACTCTACATCTGAGTACAGACATTATAACGTGCAGTAGGGTTGATGTCGGGCAGTCACCTAACGGGCACGCACGCAAGAGGGCAAACGGGCAAGAGCCTGAGGCCCCGACGTCTGTAAGCGATTTTTGAGCGCGTGCCACAGACTGAAGCCGGGAATTTTCTCGGCAGTTCAGGAATGCCATGGGTGGGACTGTAGTCGCGAGCTGAAGGAAATGCTTTGTGCAACTTGGAATGGGAAATAAAATCAGTGCCATTTTCACAAAGATGGTTATTTAACACATCGCTTTAGCAAGTTTAGTCGCAGCTTTGCTTGGTTTATTGCGAATCGTTAAAAACGTTAAAGAATTTAAAACATTTCACTTTCCAATTACATATGTGCAATATATTTTTTTAAGTTTATTTATAATGTCTGGGGTCTGCCTTATATTTATAGCTCGTAACTCACTTTGTCTGGTTTTACTTAGACTAGCACAAAGATTAAAGAAGCTATAAAACAGCACCACTGACCATTACGTGAATTTACTAAAGTTTTCTGTAGATTGATTGAGCGTTTTGAGTGTATTCGCTGTTCCCGAATTCAGCATAGCACAGAGGAACATTAACACACACAGCCGATGCACTGAGGTCTCGCTATCAGAAGGAGGCCAAAATTCAGGCAAATCCCAAAGTCTCATGACACTAATGAGAGGGCAATGAAAATGAAGACGAAGTAGGAGTCACCGTGCGTCCACCAGAGACGCTCTAATGTGAAACATCGACGAGTTGAAGTATGTATCACCGTGGGCCTTTCGTGCTTCATGGCTGCTAAAGGGAACCACATGCACATGCGGCAAAAATTGTTTTAGAGTATAATTCACCTCCGCAGGGCTGTGAATACGCTGCGCTTACTGTGAATAAGCACGCCTTGTTAATACTACAGCCAGGGCTTTCCATGTGGGTTCCGTCCAGGTGAGGACGTCTTTGTCCATAGGTGTGTAAGTCCTTGAACACGGGTGTGTAAGTCCTTGAACACGGGTGTGTAAGTCCTTGTACACGGGTGTGTAAGTCCTTGTACACTGGTGTGTAAGTCCTTGAACACGGGTGTGTAAGTCCTTGTACACGGGTGTGTAAGTCCTTGTACACTGGTGTGTAAGTCCTTGAACACGGGTGTGTAAGTCCTTGAACACGGGTGTGTAAGTCCTTGAACACGGGTGTGTAAGTCCTTGTACACGGGTGTGTAAGTCCTTGTACACTGGTGTGTAAGTCCTTGAACACGGGTGTGTAAGTCCTCATGATTGTCACGTCACTGTGCTCGTGTGTCTGCAGGTCTGGGACGGAGTGCCAGCCTATCAGAGAAGGAGCTGAAGGAGGCGCGCTCTCGGAGCCACATCATCGCCACACAGCTCACCCTGCCGTCCAGCGGCAGCTCCAGAGGAGTCCAGCTCTTTAACCGCCGCCGGCAGAGGGTGGACGCCTTCACGCTGGTGAGCGTCGGCGCAGGGCAAGGTGAAGAGTCCTGGAGCGCGTCCAAGCCGCCGTCCACGAGCGCGCGGGACAGCCGAGCCGGACACTCGAACCCCAGGAGTAGCAGCGGAGCGCAGGAGCCAGCAGCAGGTGAAGAAGTCACGCGACGCAACATGGAGGCGTCCAACGAGGCAGCGAGTGAGCTGAGACATGGAGAGGACGGCGTCCATGAGAGACATTTCGTCCCTGTGAGGGAGAAGGATGAGGAGACCCCTGAGGAGCACCGGGCAGCAATGCAGCAAGACACTCCCGGTGGAAACAGTACTGTTGCTGTTCCTGACCAATCAGGAGGGGAAGGGGCAGGGCTAAACGGGGCACGCGAGAGCCCTGCGGAGATGCGGCAAGCCCTTCCCAACGGATGTCATGGCGCTGAGGTTAACGGAAAAGCAGGCAGGCCAGTGTCGAAGCAGCCGGCCATTATGAACAGGACGGCGCGGCCCTTTCTCTCTCCCATAACTGTGGACTCTACTGAGCCAGGAAGTCCTGCCTCCCCGGGCCCTCCCACTGCCTCCCACTCTACACCCCACCTCCGGGCCAGCCAGGAGAGACCTCCTCAATCACAGACAAGCATCAAACCTCCTTTCCCAGTGTCCTCCAGGCCAGTGTTCTCACCTCCACCTCCTGCTCCTTCGTACCCGACACCTCCGCTCCCAGCCGCCATGAGCACACAGCCATCCTTCCCCTCCCGTGCTCCTCCTACCTCAACCATGTCTCCACCTCCAGGCCTCGCCTACTACGCCCCGCCGACCGCTCCGCGTTCCTCCTTCATCCCTCAGCTCCTGGGTGAGAGGAGAGCGACCTCACCCATCCGGACAGGCCTCCTGGACGAAGGCGGGGTCCGCCGGGTGAACCGCAAGTCGATGTTCACCTTCCAGGAGAAGCCGAAGTTAGCTCCGAACCCCGAGCTCCTGTCTCTGGTTCAGGGGGCGGATGAGATGAGAAGAGTGAGGGGCCAGCCCGAGTCACAGCAGGAGGAGGAGCTGCTGGCCCTTGGAGCAGAAGCCTCCAACTTCCTTGCCAAGGACGAGAGCGGCGTGGAGGAGGCTCTGGTTCCAGAGTGGGCGTCGACACTTAAAAGCTCCAGGACGCGAGCCAGAGTGGCGCACGCACCCCAGCAGGCCCTGACCGATGCCTCGGGGAGAGGGGCTGCGCTGTTTGCCCAGAGGCAGAGCAGGATGGAAAGGTACATCCATGAGAAGCCGTCAGGGAAGCGAGCTCCCTCCCCGACCCAGTCCCTGCCTCCGTCGTGGGCGTATCCCTCCAACATGCCTGGCCGAGTCAAGGCCATCGTGAGCTCCTCCAACATCAGCGCTCAGATTTCAAAGACACTCCAATCCCAGAAGGCCGCAGACAAGAGGAACGTTCCGGGAAAGGCCCAGGCACCCCCTCCCGCTCCGGTTCCGGAGAGCCCCGCCATGGAGAACGGATGCACCCGGGTGGAGATGGAGCTCTCACGGCACCAACCGTACCAGCTCAACTCCTCCCTGTTCATCTTCAACCCCATCAGGGACCCGAGGAGCAGCCTCCCCAGAGCAGCACCCCCGCCCAGGTCCACGGTGACAGGACTCTCCTCCTCCCGCCAGACCTCCCTCCCCTCCAGCCCTGTCCCCACCCAGCATGCCTACAGGTCTGCCCACTGCTTCTCTCCTCCCATCGTGGCTGTGGGGACGGCGAGCAGCGCCGCGTCACCTGAGCGCGTGGCTTCACCTCGCGTGGCCGCACAGACACCCAAACCCACCTTCTCTGCCAAGAAAGCTGGGATCCTCCCACAGGTGTGGAAGCCGTCGTTCTTCTTCTAGCCTCCTAAAACAGTCCTTCTGCTGTGGTTCTCTCCGCGCGAGGAGGCTAAACAGGGCCACGTGTGCAGTAGCGCTGTAGGACACACATGCAGTAGCAAGAGGAGGGCCAGGAAAAAGAAAGTGCAGTAAACGCTGTAGATTATTTGGCACCATGCCAGCGTTTTGTTCTGCTCAGACTTTCAGCCATTCTTCGGCTCACGATTTCATGCTGAAGTTCATGTGACTGCAGGTTCTGTTCCCAACTTTCGCATGGGGATGCAGTAAATGTCAGGTATTCTGCTGAGACATGGGAACCCCTGTGCTGCACTTTGGATTCTGGCCACCAGGGGGCTTTTCCCAGGCCTGTGGGCCACAGCTCCCACCACATACAGTCCTAGCAATGTAGCGTAGCACTCTAAAGATAGTTATGCATAAGCCAAATATCTTAGCTAGCAAACCAATATGTTTTCCTGCTCCTGCTTCCTATCTTTTAGGTTTGATATTAAAAGGTTCTTTCTGAGTATTTTAGCAGACGGTGTCTTGGGCTTGATTCGCAGTTTATGAGAGGAGTGGGACTGCTCCCTCACTCTCAGTAACCCTGATGCGCCAGTGCTGTGGTAGCACACACTCCTGTGGCTACAGGCTGGGAGAGTGTATACTGTTCACTAGAGTAGCATTACTCATCGCAATGAAGTTGTAGTTCCACACAGTGGTAATCTGGCTTTAATGACATCAGACAGGAAAACTGTGAGCTTTGGGGACGAGACATGGGAAACACTTCAAATTCAGATCTCCAGAGTAATGTTCTTCCACTCTGTTTAATACTCTGTATTGATTTCTCTCTGTTTAATACTCTCTGTATTGATTACTCTCTGTTTAATACTCTGGATTGATTTATCTCTGTTTAATACTCTCTGGTTATGCTCTTTTCTCTCTCACTGTTTTTCTTTCTTTCTTGATTAAAAAATCAGATCTTCACTGCCTGGTCTCTTCATCCTGCTCCTAACACCTCGTGACCTGCTGCCCTTATACCCTGCTCCTTCCTACACTCTGTGTTAAAATGAATTTAGAATTGACAGGTTATTATATGTATAATATAATATAATATTATATAATATTATATTATATTATATTATATTATATGTTCATTTATTAATTAATTCACATTCACAAAGACATTTCATTGTATTTTTCAACAGAGTAACACTGTCTTCAATAAGGGAACAAATGCACTCCTGACTCTCCCATGCCCACCCAGAGTACCAATGCCCACCTAGAGCATCTATGCCCACCCAGAGCGCTGGCTCTTACAGAAGTACACCACAAACTAGACAGATGCTCAGAAACGAAAAAAATTTTCCGTCACTGTTAGAGAATTCAACCCTATAACAGTGAAATTGTGACGATTGTTTAGTGTTTTATTATTGGTACCTTTAATTAACCCAAAATGAAAAGTCTATAAGGTAGGCGAACGTTTCCAGTCAGTCCCAACTGAAAAAGGAAGTTGGCACAGTGAGGTCATGTGAGCCCCAGAAGCCAAACGCTTCCTTGTTCTAGCAATGGAACATGAGAAAGCTGCTTTAATGACTCTACATTTAACAGAGAAGAAAGCCGTGTGTCCAGAATCACTTCCAGGTCACTGGGTGAAGGCTTTGCGTGTAGGGTTGTCCATTTGCTCCTACAGTGAGCCTATCAGGAGATGTTTAGGGTCTACTTCCTCCATGCTTGGTCTCAACACCTGCTTATACACAGGCCAACGTTGGCTTCCTCTCACACAGTGTGTAAACCTCCCCTGCAGGCGCACTAGAGCAAACGTATCTCAGCAGAGGTTAGTGCAGTTGGCAGCTTGTGTGCCTGTAACCTGAACGGTTCGTGAAAGCTTGCTATGGCATGATATGAACACGCAGGAGAGTAAACAAAACCTGCTGCGGTTACTTGCGATGCTCTTGAAGTGCCAGTGTGATATTTGCAAGCGGATCTCACCTGTTGAATAGTTCTGGATGTGTTAATAGTGTGTTGGGTGGGGATTCAACCAGCTGACCTCAGGAGCTGTTTGGCATTTGTGTCATATTTGACTGCTTAGTGTGGCTGGGATCCAGATACATATTAGTCCTGGTGTAATCTAAATCAAATCCTCAATGAGGATGTTTAATTTAAATTGATATATAGTCTGTGACAGGGATATCGAATGCCACAGGGCCTCAACACTGCACTGTTTGGCAATGCCTTGCTTTAATAATCATAGTGACTCAGCACACAAGATAATCATCATTCTAGAGAAACAGGTGTTGTAGAACAGTGGGGGGTCTGGAAGATGACACCAAAGTGGTCTTCTAGAACTTGGTACTGACCCATATCAAGTCTTATTTACAGGTCTAAATTGCATCTGGAAAGTGACCCCTGTTGCTGCAGGGACAGGAGTGCCCTTGTAGGACTGCATGTTATTGGCTTTTTTGTGTTGCTGATCTCAGGCACTGCAATGCTACACTGAACTCTGCTTTTTGTCCTTCCTTATGTGGTCAGGTTATCTGTGTGTGTTGCATGTACCTAATTAATGCATGTAATTAATATAGCAAAGTAATATATCTGATAAAATATTGAGAGTAAGGGTTTGTTTTTTTTCTGTTGTCAGGTTACAGACGACTCTCCAACTGTTACCCCACCCAACAGCTCCAGAACCCCACGTCCCTGGAGCCCCTGCCTGCCTCACTCCCCCAACAGAGTAGAGAGGCCCTCCTGTGCCCCGTGGTCCCCTAGCGGAGATGAGAGGCCTGCCAGTGCCCCGTGGTCCCCCAGGAAAGATGAGAGGCCCCCCAGTGCCCCATGGGCCCCCAGCAGAGATGAGAGGCCTCCCAGTGCCCCATGGGTTCCCAGCAGAGATGAGAGGCCCCCCAGTGCCCCATGGTCCCCCAGCAGAGATGAGAGGCCTCCCAGTGCCCCGTGGTCCCCCAGCAGATATGAGAGGCCTCCCAGTGCCCAATGGTGCCCTAGCAGAGATGAAAGGCCCCCCAGTGCCCCATGGGTCCCCAGCAGAGATGAGAGGCCTCCCAGTGCCCCATGGGTTCCCAGCAGAGATGAGAGGCCCCCCAGTGCCCCATGGTCCCCATCCAGCCAGCGTAGCTCTCAAGTCACCTCCCCACCACCTTATCCCATCCATAAGCCCGTCACCTGCTCCCCGATCCCAAAACCCTTCCAGAGCCCCTCACCTTCGAGGACAACCGCTACCCATACTGCAACCACAACTGTGTCTCCACCTTGGCAAACCACGTGCCAGTCCCCCATCTCCCTCCAAGACACCAAGGCCAACCACCGCCTCCTGGCCAAGAACATCATCAACGCAGCCAAAAGGAAGAACAGCCCGTCCCCTGGGTCTCTGGGGGGCCTCCCCATGTCTCCGCTGGGCAGTGCTTCTTCCAACACCAGTCAGTCCCGCCCACTGGGGGTCCGGTCCCCCACGTTCACCAGCCCCCCGCCAACACGCATGGTCCACTCCCCGCTACGCCTCTACACCACCCGCTCCCTCACAGACTCCGACGCCTCACTGGAGTCGGAGGACTCGGGGGTGCGATCGCCCGGGCTACGCAGCTTCAACACCTGTCCGCGCGTCTGGACAGGGAGCCTCCGTGTGAAAAGGGGCGGGGCTTCAGAAGACCTGTAGTGCACATGGATTACGCCCAGTGGAGGTCGACTTACCTCCTAATGAACCACATCTGTAGTCATTATAACCCATCCGCCTTGTCATGGACCTCTAGTGTTTAGCCCTTACATGTAATATGACATCTGATCCACACCTAAACAGTACCTCCAGAAGTCCTCAATTAGCTGTTGTGTCATATTCTGGTTGGGTGAGCACTGCAAGGTGGTTAACATGGCTGCTGACTGGTGATCCTGGGAATGAACTAAGATTTAGGAATCACAGTGAACAGCCTTTAAAATGAGAAAATGTAAAGACTGATTCTGTTCCACCAATTCTGAAGTGGCCATTAAGTTTGGAATGTAAAGAGTTGGGGGACTTGATCAACATCTTGGCTGGAAGATCTTACTTCGCTTGGAATTATGAAACACAGATTTGTTTATGCTCTGACTCTTTGTTTATGCTCGAACTCGTTGTTTATGCTCAGACTCGTTTAGGTTCAGACTCTTTGTTTATGCTCAGACTCTTTGTATTCCCTCCTAGTCGCCAGACGCCACCCACAGTGTATGTGCTTGGGGCATCTACCTGCTCTTACACACCAAACCTACATCACGGAAGGCTTGGCGTTGTGAGCCAAGGGTGAGGGATTGGGAAGGAAAAACACTCCGCAATTGTGCAATACAGGGGAATCCCAGGAGTGCTCTGCGTGGAGTGCTTTACGTGGAGTGCTCTGCATGGAGTGCTATGAGTGGAGTGCTCTACATGGAGTGCTCTGTGTGGAGTGCTCCATGCCTGTGTGGAGTTTGTCTGGCAGACTGCGACACCTGGGCGAGGGACTTTTTTTTACATTTAACCAAATACTTATCTTGCTTATTGTGACCAAAGAAAAGATCAACGTGCAAATGGCCTTTCAAGCAGTATTAGATTATCTAATTTTCTGCATTTCTTCTCTTCCAGTTCAAGTCTTAAAAAAGGATTTACATTTTTTTGGTATAATATTGCTTTGGAATTGTTTGAGAGTACAAGAAGGTAGTTTCCTGATAATGTTTGCAGATTGAACACAAATCAGATATTGAAGGAATCTGTGGGTACAAAAGAACTAAAGGTCTTGTTTGAGAGGGTTTCAGGACTGACCTTTCAACGAATAATGATAACTGCTTATGGCATTGTGGGAATCTTTGAATTTAGTATGTGTTGTGAAACGTTGAGGGACTGACGTGTAGTCTTAAAATAAGGGATTACTGCACTGACCTTTTAGGGCATTTAGAAATCTCTCTTAGGCAAACACACATCCTGTAGTTTAGTGTTTACATGTTTGAGTGTTTGAGGGAGTGGCGGTGACTAGCGCTGTGTGGGGATGTTAGCATGTTTTAACAGGATCCAGGAAGAGCAGAAGAGGGCTCATACTAAAGCTATGTTTCCTGACTCCATCACATTGACTCAATCTAATGCAAAGTACAGAAACATTACAGAGTAATTTACCTTGCATATTAAAACATAATCTGAAATTCATTTTAAAAAGGTGAAACAGACTGACAGGATGGCTATGCTTTCACACCTGACTAGCATATTAGAGAGGGTAATAAGAATTGAAAGTCATACAACATGGCATCCAGGATGTATTTTTGCAATGTATTTTCAAGATAAATCTTTTCAAAATGTTTCTGTTGAAGGAATAACTAATCCAAAAATGTTAAAGTACCTTCAGGTTGATGGAAGCCTGTGGGCGGTGCTTAGCATGATACATGATTTGCATAATGCTAGCTGCTTCCTACCAGCTTTCATTTATTATTAGCAATACTAGCTTTTGATTGAAATAATACTGTAAGGACAGAGAGACAACGGGCACCAGGCCACTGTCTACCATAGCTGGTACAGATATGGTGAAACCAATCAACATAGTTGTTTCTGGATATTGTAGTTTGGAAGAAACAAAGGTAAGCATGCATTAGGGATATGTAGTTTTTATATCACTCCTTGCACTTTTTTGTACTCAGCAGCCTGCGTGCATCCCAGTCAGAGTGTATCTCCCAGCACAGATCGCACATGCTATTTCTATAAACCACAGGGCAGGTCTCATCTGAGACCAGGATGACAGAGGTAAACATTCCTTTGAGCAAACCAGGGTGCATCACGCAGAACTGAACAGCAGATTAAGTGTCCTGCACACTGCAGGCAGCAGTACTGGCGTCCCCTGAAGTAATGGATCGCAGTGCTTGTAGACATGACTCTTCTCCTGACACCTGCCCGTCTATATCTGTCCGTCAGCAGTTCTGAGCAGGATTGGTTTTCACTGAGTACTTGCACACATGTCCTGACTGATGGGGGCACAAGTGTCACCAAGGATGAGCACCATTGGCTGGAAGGTCTTCCTCATGGCACCATTCGTTGGAAGGTCTTCCTCATGGCACCATTCGTTGAAAGGTCTTCCTCATGGCACCGTTCGTTGGAAGGTCTTCCTCATAGTACCATTCCTTGGAAGGTCTTCCACAGCACCGTCTCCTACATCAGCTCTGCTCTTCATCCTTCCACTGTTTTGTTTTTTTAATACATTTATATAATAAATATGCCACCAGCACTATTCTTGCTCTCATAAATGCTGTGTAATTTATGAATAAACACAAACAAAACAAAATTGACATTTTCTGACTCATTTTCATTGGCTCACTAGTACAGTGTTTGTTATGGTATAATTATTCATTATGACGGCTAGTCCAAGCCTGTTGTTGATATTTAATTATTGATTGTCATATTTTTTGTTGATATTATTTATCCCACTGTCCTTATTTGGTACTTGTGTCAGCACCACAAAGGAGAGGCATGCTAGTTCCATTTTAAAGATTTAACAAAAACAGCTTTGTAGGTTTGACCACAGGGCCCATGATTATAACCACAGACATCTGATCTTTACAATCACTGCTGAGCACCTTGAGCCAGCGTGTTGCTAAGGTCAGAGCGTTGCTATGGTTAGCACGATCACAGCTGCTGACACAACTCATCAGCAAGCAGGACAGAATGTTAAAACTGTGCTGTGTTAGAGCAGGACAGACTGTGTTAAAACTGTGCTGTGTTAGAGCAGGACAGACTGTGTTAAAACTGTGCTGTGTTAGAGCAGGACAGAATGTTAAAACTGCTGTGTTAGAGCAGGACAGACTGTGTTAAAACTGCTGTGTTAGAGCAGGACAGACTGTGTTAAAACTGTGCTGTGTTAGAGCAGGACAGAATGTTAAAACTGCTGTGTTAGAGCAGGACAGACTGTGTTAAAACTGTGCTGTGTTAGAGCAGGACAGAATGTTAAAACTGCTGTGTTAGAGCAGGACAGACTGTGTTAAAACTGTGCTGTGTTAGAGCAGGACAGACTGTGTTAAAACTGTGCTGTGTTAGAGCAGGACAGACTGTGAACAGCGGAATGCAATTTAACTGATCCGATTAATAAACCAGTTAGGCTAATATTAAATAAGATCATCAATCCAGCATTCATCATCATAACAACTGTTTTCTTTCCACTGAAGTTTGACATTTGGCAAAATGCAATAAATATGCAGGTTGTATGTTTTGTAAATATAAGCTACACATTCACCCAGTTTCGCTTGTACATTTAACAAAAATCTGAAGAATTCACAGAACACTTTTAAAATGGTAATGCTGTTTGCCTAAAATGGTAATGTTTGTCTAAGCCAGGTCTGAACAATCAGGAGGCCCACACAAATAGGTTATCTATTCCAACACACCTACCAAACCTGTGTATTTGCTGATGTTTTGAATAAGGGGCATTTGAACATGGGATTCACTAGACTATGCTGGACCGGAGCTGAAAAAATCCCCAACACTCCTGATAATCTGACACAAATCTCCAGATTGCCTCAGATAGTCTGGCACAACTGAGAGCCATGATGGAGTTCTCATGACGTTTACATTATAACCTCCTCCTTTCTCCAGGATGACTAAAGCTACTCAATGGCTGTTTAGCACACCTGCTGGTTGAGGTGTGTGAGAACAGCACAGATGTCGAGATGAGCAGTATGTGCTCCAGGGCCGTGAGTGGTCAGCACTGTCTAGAGAAGTGGAGTTACAACACAGTGTTGTTCTATTCAAAATCACTTTAATTTGCCAATTGGGGTCATTATTTGTTTAAAAAGATCTGTGGGTGGAGCAAACCCAAGCATACATCAGGACTTTAAGTGATGTTAAAGTTGTAATAATCTAGTTCTCAGTTCTGTCCCTCCTGTTCTCCCACTACTCACTGTGGTCCTAGGACACAACACACCATGTTGTCATGTAAGCACGCTTGTACATGTCTTGGTTCATCGGCTCATCATGTGTGCCGGACACTTGAAGGTGGCTGAGGGTCCCCAAGGACTGACCTGGGAACAGTGACAGACAACAGCCTTAGCAGAGGCAGGACTGAATTGTGAAACAAAACCACCTACAGAAAGAATATTTACTTTAGGAATAAATGAGACCAATACTGTCTTAGGTCTGATATTTGCAGTGTTGGACAGATAAGCAAAACAATCAGACAGCTAAACCATTGCTACACTTCCAAGATGAATGTAATCTGTAAGACTGCACTGTTTGAACGGCTGAAGTGAACTCTGATGCTTAGCATGTACTGCCATCTGTTGGTATGAACGGGTAAATCCCATTGAGACGGCCTCTATTTTCAACAGAAACACAGACACTTCTTACTTCTTCATACTATGTTACTTGAAAACTCAAAGCAACTCTTAGCAGAAGCATACAAGTATGTATAATACCCGTTACATGCCTCTGTCAACACAGTTATTTACTCAGCCTACTAGTTCACGTCCTCGTCTAATGGGAATGCGTGATTTAACATCTGCTTGGATTATTTTATGTGCTATTGAATTTTTTCCCAATATTTCAAGCTCGTATTGGCACGAGCTTTAGATTTCTTTCCACTACCATCGGACCGGATGGAAAAAAGTGAGACTATGGAAAAATGTAGCAAACCCATCAGTTGTGGTATGTGAACTGTCCACCAGGTGGTAACGTTAGGACCGACTGTATTCCTCAACATTTTTTGTCAGCATGGTTACTTTGTTGCTGTTGCTGCGTTGATAATAGCAATTTATTTTTAAACTTGATCAAAGTAGACCAAACCCAGTCACACAGTAGGTAATCCAGACCTCTGGATTATCCATGTTAGAGGAAAAATATTGGAATCATTATCTTTTCATTAGACCCAAAATCCCTGGTGACATTGCTGCTTCTGTAATGTTTTGATGGTCTTCCAATCAAGTACATTCAGAAGCTATAAATCTACACAGCAAAATAATTACATCACCTAAAGGTTTTCTCACTATGGTCTTAAAATGCTGTAACGTTTTTTAAATGACACATATGGCCCCAAAGATATCAAATATCATCATAATTTTAGGGCCCCTGTCAGTCACACGCCCTTAGACTCGTCATAAATCGATTTCTAAGATGTTAATTAAGTCTTACAAAAACAAATAGTGTGAGAATCAGATGTAGGAAGGATTGCAACCAACAAGTCGTATTGAGGGATAATTTACAGTAGGCCTAATATGTTGAAATACGTCTAGGTGAAAATGTAAAATTTTAAGTAAAAACATTTAGACCATTAAACTATTTTAAATACATTAAAATAAAGATTTGAGATTTCTGTTGTGCGTAAAGAAACAAAACTTTCCCGTATTATCTTAAAAAAAAGTCTTGCGCAGGTAAAGGCGGGTTTAAATGAGACTTTTAGTGTGAAATGTCATCGTGCCACCGGGCGTTTCTATGGCCGCGTTACCGTTTCTGCTTTCGCGCTGTTAAATTGATCGTTGGATTGGACTGTTTTCTCGGGACACCCACAACAAGGTTGAATTACCTCACAGTCAAATGTCTCTCGTTGTAAATGTCGGCGACCTAACAAGCGAGTCGCATAAGATTAATTACTTAAATCTTTACGGATAGGTCGGTCACTGTACCTGCACTAAAAAGAGAAGAACAGCCCCCGGATAGCTAGTCAGCTAAGGCGCTGGTCGCTGAGGGAGATTGTTGTTAGCTACATGGCTAACTGCGCTAACTAGCTGGACACAGGGTTGTGTATCTGTCGGAGTGGCTCTCCGTCCACACAGGTAATTCTTACACAATTTATTGGTTTATTTCACGAAATCTTCTGATGTGAGGGGCGTTGATGGGTTTAGTTCCCGAAACATGCAGAAGGACGTTGAAGTAACTTGATTATCTAACTAGTTAGTTGGCTTTTTAAAGCTGGCGAGTCTCGACCTGCCCAGGATGAACAGAAAACAACACCATTTCAAAGGAGCCGAGGTCAGCTGCTGCGTGAAGTACTTTTTATTTGGCTTCAACATTATATTTTGGGTAAGTTGTCAAGCTCATTTTCTCGTGTTTTGAACGAAAGTCGTTTTTTTGTGTGTGTGTTAACAGCTGTGCCCTTTTATTGATCTGAGTCCTTGTTTACGGAGTCTGAAGTGACGGGCTTTGTTTCACCTCTTTTGTTTTTGGCAGGCAGTCAGGACCACGCGCGTGCTGCAGTCATTAACACAACTTAGTGTTCACCACCAGCTCATACGTTGACACAGTCGATACAGTGTTTTACACCCAAATAAATACCTTGACTTGTAATTGACTGTTAGGTCCTCTCGGATATGCATTCAGTAAACAAGGGCGATTCACTTGTGAATGGACTTCAAAAGTGCTGTTAGTACGTCCAGATAAACTCTACCCTTTTCTATTTTGAACCTCGACGGTGCAGTTCAGGAATGAGTTTGATGGTATGACGGGATTAGGTAGCTACCTAGTGTAGGGTGTAGCAGGATCGTTGAGCTGCACACCGCTCCTGGGCACCCGCTCCATGTATTGTTTCCTGTGTACATAACTGTAACTGTATTGTTTCCGTGTGAGGTGTTTGACAGATTGGTGTTTGACAGATTTGATGAGGTGAGCTAAGTCCACAGTCAGCATCTGGCCCATTTAGGGAACTGGTTTGTGGAGTCGTTTGGTTTAAACAACATTTGCTTGGCCACTGTGAAATAGTTTTTTTTCTAGTTATTTTTGAAAATACAAAGATTTTCTCAGGGCATGTCAGTGACACATGTAGTTTCCTCAAACGCTGAAAATATCAGATGTTATTGCTTGCTGTGGCGCCTACCCTGAAAACACTGGTTTCTTATTAGATTACACATGTGCCATCTTGTCATATATTATTGCCTGTTTATGTGAAAACCGTGAGTCAGTGCGGGAGTGGGAAGGCGTCCTCAAACCCTCGCCCTGAGAAGCCTCTTATTGTCGTGGATTCCAGCTAACTTGTGGTTGGTCTCCTGTCCTGGTGATGAATGGTGTCTGTTGTGTGGGCATTGTGAGTATTGCCCACTAGAAGGCGTGGTGTCAATTACCCCTTGCTTCTTTTTTAATGCCGCCCCTCTCACAAATGTTAACCTTGCATAATTTTACCCGAGCCTCTGATCGAGCAGGATGTTGGCTTCTCCCAGAAATGCCAAGGCAGATTATGAGGAGGAAGCACTCACAGAGGCTTGTGCAACCATTATCATGCCGACTGCAAGAAATTCCAACCATGTGATTGCTGCTACTACTACTGCTATGCGACGTCCATATGTTTTCGTAGATGGCAATGTATGATTCAGTGTCAGAAACCTCATGTCGGATTACTTGGCAACTTGAAGTAGGCAACTAAGTGTGATCTTAGGCTAAGGCAAATATAATTTCACAGCCATTCAAAGCTTAATTTTCTGCTATAGAAAAGACAGTCTGTGTTTTGGTGGATATTAAACCAATGTAATTTTGGGTTGGGATATTTAGGTTGGGTACGAGAAGTCAGAAATCAATAGTTCTTTGGTATCTAATAGCTAATGTGCCTCTTGGCTCAGAGTGCAGTTGGACTTTGGGCTGTGTTCGTGTACGCAGGCACGAGCAGGTCCAGAAGCCCCTAATGGTCCCAGACTATTGTGAGCATTTAACAGAAGAGTCAGGCTGCACCTGAGTGGCAGGACAGATCATGCTGAACGGGTCAGACATGCCATGTGCAGGAGAACACGGCTCCCTGCTCAGCTCAGACCAGGCACAGCCCTGTGGAGGAGAACACGGCTCCCTGCTCAGCTCAGACCAGGCACAGCCCTGTGGAGGAGAACACAGCTCCCTGCTCAGCTCAGACCAGGCACAGCCGTGTGGAGGAGAACACGGCTCCCTGCTCAGCTCAGACCAGGCACAGCCGTGTGGAGAACACGGCTCCCTGCTCAGCTCAGACCAGGCATAGCCGTGTGGAGGAGAACACGGCTCCCTGCTCAGCTCAGACCAGGCACAGCCGTGTGGAGGAGAACACGGCTCCCTGCTCAGCTCAGACCAGGCACAGCCGTGTGGAGGAGAACACGGCTCCCTGCTCAGCTCAGACCAGGCACAGCCGTGTGGAGGAGAACACAGCTCCCTGCTCAGCTCAGACCAGGCACAGCCGTGTGGAGGAGAACACAGCTCCCTGCTCAGCTCAGACCAGGCACAGCCGTGTGGAGGAGAACACGGCTCCCTGCTCAGCTCAGACCAGGCACAGCCGTGTGGAGGAGAACACAGCTCCCTGCTCAGCTCAGACCAGACACAGTCAGACTCTCATACCATTTCACTGGGACACATTTCCAGTGCAGAACCAGAACGTGTGCATCAGGATGTTTTCAAACACTAGTTTGACAAATCCTGTTTTAAGAGGGAGAGATAAATAGAGGGAGGAAAACAGATAATGATGGAGAGAGAGGACATAGGACAGACCATAGGACAGAGAGGTAGAAGAGAGTGATGTAGGAGAGTGTACAGGTTGTAGAACAGAGGACAAAGAGTGATGTAGGAGAGTGTACAGGCTATAACAGGTAGAAGAGAGTGATCTAGGAGAATGTACAGGCTTTAACAGGTAGAAGTGAGTGCTGTAGGAGACTGTACAGGCTTTAACAGGTAGAAGAGTGATGTAGGAGTGTACAGACTAACAGGTAGAAGAGTGATGTAGGAGAGTATACAGCACAGGCTTTAATGGGTAGAAGAGTGATGTAGGAGTGTACAGCACAGGCTTTAATGGGTAGAAGTGTGATGTAGGAGTGTACAGACTAACAGGTAGAAGAGTGATGTAGGAGAGTGTACAGCACAGGCTTTAATGGGTAGAAGAGTGATGTAGGAGAGTGTACAGCACAGGCTTTAATGGGTAGAAAAGTGATGTAGGAGTGTACAGACTAACAGGTAGAAGAGTGATGTAGGAGAGTGTACAGGCTATAACGGGTAGAAGAGTGATGTAGGAGAGTGTACAGCACAGGCTTTAATGGGTAGAAGAGTGATGTAGGAGTGTACAGACTAACAGGTAGAAGAGTGATGTGGGAGAGTGTACAGGCTATAACGGGTAGAAGAGTGATGTAGGAGTGTACAGACTAACAGGTAGAAGTGTGATGTAGGAGTGTGTACAGCACAGGCTTTAATGGGTAGAAGTGTGATGTAGGAGTGTACAGACTAACAGGTAGAAGAGTGATGTAGGGGTGTACAGACTAACAGGTAGAAGAGTGATGTAGGAGAGTGTACAGGCTTTAATGGGTAGAAGTGTGATGTAGGAGAGTGTACAGCACAGGCTTTAATGGGTAGAAGAGTGATGTAGGAGTGTACAGACTAACAGGTAGAAGAGTGATGTAGGAGAGTGTACAGCACAGGCTTTAATGGGTAGAAGAGTGATGTAGGAGTGTACAGACTAACAGGTAGAAGAGTGATGTAGGAGAGTGTACAGCACAGGCTTTAATGGGTAGAAGAGTGATGTAGGAGTGTACAGGCTTTAATGGGTAGAAGTGTGATGTAGGAGAGTGTACAGCACAGGCTTTAATGGGTAGAAGAGTGATGTAGGAGAGTGTACAGCACAGGCTTTAATGGGTAGAAGAGTGATGTAGGAGAGTGTACAGCACAGGCTTTAATGGGTAGAAGAGTGATGTAGGAGTGTACAGACTAACAGGTAGAAGTGTGATGTAGGAGTGTGTACAGCACAGGCTTTAATGGGTAGAAGAGTGATGTAGGAGAGTGTACAGCACAGGCTTTAATGGGTAGAAGAGTGATGTAGGAGTGTACAGACTAACAGGTAGAAGAGTGATGTAGGAGTGTACAGACTAACATGTAGAAGAGTGATGTAGGAGAGTGTACAGCACAGGCTTTAATGGGTAGAAGAGTGATGTAGGAGTGTACAGACTAACAGGTAGAAGAGTGATGTAGGGGTGTACAGACTAACAGGTAGAAGAGTGATGTGGGAGAGTGTACAGGCTATAACGGGTAGAAGAGTGATGTAGGAGAGTGTACAGGCTATAACAGGTAGAAGAGTGATGTAGGAGTGCACAGACTAACAGGTAGAAGAGTGATGTAGGAGAGTGTACAGCACAGGCTTTAATGGGTAGAAGAGTGATGTAGAAGAGTGATGTAGGAGAGTGTACAGCACAGGCTTTAATGGGTAGAAGAGTGATGTAGGAGTGTACAGACTAACAGGTAGAAGAGTGATGTAGGGGTGTACAGACTAACAGGTAGAAAAGTGATGTGGGAGAGTGTACAGACTAACAGGTAGAAGTGTGATGTAGGAGAGTATACAGCACAGGCTTTAATGGGTAGAAGAGTGATGTAGGGGTGTACAGACTAACAGGTAGAAGAGTGATGTGGGAGAGTGTACAGACTGTAGAGCAGGCAGGTAGATTGGTGTGAGGGCACTTCCTGGTGATTAGTGCTGTCCCCTGGGGAATCCTCTTGGATTAGTCATGGCTGGAGGGCAATGGGATTATGGGATTTGTGGTTCCTGATAGCTGACCTCTGACTCACCTCACTGCACTCATATTCTGCTCATGCTGCTTCTCAACACACATTCGCACACACTCACAAGCACACACACACACACACACACACACACACACACACACACACACACACACACACACACGTTGTCACGCACATGCACCTATACGTTCACACATGCTCACACGCATACGCAGACACACACTCATGCGCGCACACACATTCTCACACATGCATATGCATTCATACATTCACAAGCACACACACACACACACACACACACACACTGACACCCATTCTCACACAAAGTAGTGCAGGCTGTAAAACAATCCCAGTCTTGTCAGATTGTACCACCCTGTTTCTCTGCCTGTGTCTCTGTGACTTGTGTTGGCCATTGTGCACCATCATGGATTCTCTTTGTGCTGTGAATGGTGTCTTTCTCTACTGCAGAGTATGAAGGGGTCGAGTCTGTGTCAGCGCAGACAAAACCCCTCGTCTAGAAGGACCAGAATGAGTTGTAAGTAGTCTAATTTGTGTGTGTGTGTGTGTGTGTGTGTGTGTGTGTGTGTGTGTGTGTGTGTTTCAGTTGCTAGGTGCAGCATTCCTAGGAATCGGACTCTGGGCATGGGCTGAAAAGGCAAGTAGACCACAACAGCTCAAATAGACAGACAAGCCACGCCCCCACACAAATGTACTGACTAACCACGCTCCTGCAGGCCACGCCCACACAAAGTGACATCACACCCACGCAAACGGACTGACAGGAGACATACACACACACACACACACACACACACAGACTGACAAGCCACACCCACTCATGCAAACGAACTGACAGGCCACACACGCACACACAAACTGACAGGCCACACACACACACTCAAACTGACAGGGCACACACACCTACACAAACGAACTGACAGGCCACACACACACAAATGGACGGACAGGACACACACACACACACACAAACCACTTAAGAGAATGATTCATAACATGCTTCAGATTCTTTCTCAGTACTGATTTGCTTAGTTGGTTAGAGAGCTATGATTGAATGCTTTTCTTACCTCAACATACCTGGTGGTTTGGCGCTGTACTACCCTCACCCAACAACAAGAGGGAACAAGGTCTCTGGAAACTGAACAAAAGGTCAGGAATGTAAATGAACCTGGATAAGCAGTTGATTGATGAGTAACAGTCTTCATTCTTCAAACAGCAAAATATATGTACTGGGCACAATTAACAGCAGCAGCAGCAGTGACTAGCCTGTCAGGCACTACAGCTGTGGGTGAGCAGGTTAGCCTGTCAGGCACTACAGCTGGTTCTCATCCCTATGGGCACTACCATGTTAGAGGTGTCTTTGTTACAAGCACCGGCAGTTAACAGCTAACCTCAACTACTTGCTTTATGCTTCTGTATTTTATATTGTGTGTGTGTGTGTGTGTGTGTGTGTGTGTGTGTAGTTGTTTACAGTCAGTGCTGCTAGCCTGCAGAGACTGAGCATTACAAGCTTTAATACACACCAGCTTTTCCACACAGTGCCTTGTTCTGCACATCAGTGTGCATAGGGTGTGGCTAGGGTTCTAGTCCAGCAACAGAGATGTTAGATCAAATCAAAGTTTATTTGTATAGCGCTTTTCACAACACATGTTGTCACAAAGCGCTTTACAGGATTTACAGGATGTGTCTTCAACTTTCAATCATCTCAGGGTTCTAGTCCAGCAACAGAGATGTGTCTTCAACTTTCAATCATCTCAGGGTTCTAGTCCAGCAACAGAGATGTGTCTTCAACTTTCAATCATCTCAGGGTTCTAGAAGCAGAAAAACTGGAGAAATACAGGACTCTCTGTGAGTTCAAAGGTCAGGCGAGCTGCTACTGGTCCACGGGAGGAACTGACCTAATGAGGGAAAAGCGCTTCATTGACTGACAATAGTCAGATGGGCGTAATTGAGTAATCAGCTGGGCGTCTTTCTCGCTCTGTGTCGGGCACATAGGCAGAACACTTGTGCTTGGCGGATGTGTCAGTTACGATTGAATGCCGTGGTAATGCGACGTGAATAATTAATGAATTGGTTGTGATCTTGCTAATTGTTACTTTATTGCTTCATTAAAGGTTAATGAGGTGGGCGGTGGTGTATGAAGTTGATGGAGGCTGAACAGTAGTAGTTCTATGTCATTTTAGATCAGGCTAATGGAAATGTAGCTGCATTCTGCTTCAAGGCCTTACAGTCTGAAAGAGACAGTGAATTACCACCAAACTAGCTCAGAAAGGCATTTGTACATTCAGATATTTATTACTGATATTATAAATCTTGGATATCTTTGTTAAAGTGATGTGGGGAAAATCCCACATGGTGATGTCCCATGTTTGTGAAGCTATGATGAAAGCACTTTAGGATGTTCTGGTTTGTAAACACATGTCTAAGCATAGAACTGTTCAGGAAACTCAGTTTAAATCTGTCTTCAGTAGAGGCCCTGTCCAATAAGGTGGTGCAAGGTTGACGTAAACCTGACCTGTGGGTGTTTGGCCTCCTGGAGTGAATCGACTGTGTTTCCCTGGCTGAGGGCAGATGGAGGACTTTATCAGGAGGGAGAATGAGCAAGGAGTGTCTTCCTGCTTCCTGTGTGTGTGTGTGTGTGTGTGTGTGTGTGTGTGTGTGTGTGTGTGTGTGTGTGTGTGTGTGTGTGTGTGTGTGTGTGTGTGTGTGTGTGTGTGTGTGTGTGTGTGTGTGTGTGTGTGTCTTCCTGCTTCCCCTTTACTGGATCTGTAACTCTCTGTTCTCACTGTACTGCTGACACACCCTGTTCTGGTGCTGGAACATCAGGCTGTGGAAGGTCTGGTCTTTCTGCATGTGTGTTTGTTTTTGTTTATTGTTCTTGTGCTCTGTGCGGTACGCCGAGCCCTTGCAACTCTTTTGCACAGCAGCGTTACAGCGTCACACTCCGGGACCCCGGGGTGGTCTGATGCAGGTCCGATGGTGTTCTCCACCCTCTGTGAACATGGGTGCAGCTCTACTCCTACATTTGCCTCCGCACGGCTCCGCCCACTTTGCACCTTATGCTGTGTGTAGCAATGCTTGTTTGTGTTGTGTTTGGTTGTTGTTGTTGTGAGTTTCACTCACAGCATGCTGTGTAATGTGTGCGCTTCCCAGGGAGTTCTGTCCAACATCTCGTCCATCACGGACCTGGGAGGCTTTGACCCTGTCTGGCTCTTCATCGTGGTCGGAGGGGTGATGTTCATCCTGGGTTTTGCTGGCTGCATTGGGGCCCTTCGAGAAAACACCCTCCTGCTAAAATTTGTGAGTTTCCCTTCCTGTGTGTGTGTGTGTGTGTGTGTGTGTGTGTGTGTGTGTGTGTGTGTTTGTGCGCATATTTCCTACAGCTGTTGGCTCATTTCTCCCCACCTCTGCCAGTTCAAGGCTCATTCAGTTCCACATGTGGAAATGATGATGGTGATGATGGAACTTATCAGTTGTTTGATTGGAACAAGCCCAGAGAACAGGCAGAGCGTCATAGGACAGAGTGACATATCATGGAAACACAGCCTCATCCATACTGAACACCTAACATCATTCCATTAGTGTATTAGCAAACATTTCAAATACATTATTACTCACACTAGGTAATATTAGCTTCAGAAGTAGGTAAACTAATCACTTTATTTAAAACTAATGACTTTATTTTATATTAAATATAATTTTAACTAATCACTTTAAATCTACCAGTGTCCTGCTCATTCGTTTATTTTTCAGTGTTTTTTGTGTTTTGTTTTTTTTGCTCGTAGCCTTTATATGAATAAAGGTGCTGTAACCAATATTTATGAAACAACATTTATTGTTGCTAAATTGACGTTTTTGTTTTTCCCCAGTTTTCAGTCTTCTTGGGACTCATCTTTTTCCTGGAGTTGACGGCTGGAATCCTCGCCTTTGTGTTTAAGGACTGGATCAAAGACCAGCTGAACTTCTTCATCAATAACAACGTCAAAGCGTACAGGGATGACATCGACCTACAGAACCTCATCGACTTCGCCCAGGAATATGTGAGTCAGTGTTCACACTCCTTTCAACACAGGGCGTATGGTTCGTTGTTTAGTTCGCCTGCGTCTCACAGCTTCATGAAGGTTGGTCTTGAAGGTCTGATATGACCTCATGGCCCAGAATTCCCTTATTTGACCACTTGGCGTCTCCGGTGGAGCGTGTCAGAGTCTCGGACTGGTACGTGTCAGAGTCTCGGACTGGTACGTGTCATGGCCTCGGACTGGTACGTGTCATGGCCTCGGACTGGTACGTGTCATGGCCTCGGACTGGTACGTGTCATGGCCTCGGACTGGTACGTGTCATGGCCTCGGACTGGTACGTGTCATGGCCTCGGACTGGTACGTGTCATGGCCTCGGACTGGTACGTGTCATGGCCTCGGACTGGTACGTTACCCGGGGATCCTACTTCTCTCCGCACATGGGTGGACGTGATGCCAGGTTTCATCTTGTGTAATTCTACGCTGGGCAGATTCAAGCAAAGCAGTATCTGTGTAATCTGATTTATTCATTTGTGCCCTTATTTTGTTGATTGTGGCACCACGTAAATCACAGGTGTTGTCATTGATCCTTCTATTGAATGCATATTTAAAGTGCTCGTGGCCCTGTGCCGGCAGGGCCTTCACGCGTCTGGGCTTCACTACAGCCTTACGCCTCCATCCAGAAGGCGCTCCTCCATTCGTCGGGGGATCGTGACCATAATGGGCCATAATGATGGTGCTGGTAGTGGTGTTTGCTTTGAAAGGGCGTTTTACTGCTAACTGTGACTCAGTACTGATAATAGAGGTGCTGTGTCTTTGTTCTCTGCGTTAGTGGCACAGTATCTGTGTAATGAGTGTGCTATACCTGTGTTCTCAGTAATGAGAATGTTTTAGCTGTGTTCTCTGTGACAGCTGTGCAATGTCTGTTTTGTGTAGTGTTGTATTTGTTTTCTCGGTAACAGCTCTACTGTGTTGTGTGTAGCTGGGTTTTATGCAAATTGTTACTGTGTCTGAGTTCTCTGTTATAGAAGTATTATCGTTTCTATGTCACAGTATTGTCTGTGTTCTCTCTGATCGCGATGTTATCAGTCTGTGCTGTGATATAGCACAACTGTGTTCTTGGTAACAGTTGTGCTATATCATTCTGTGTAGTATTATTGCCTGTAGTCTGTTCAGTAGCAGTCCAGTGTCTCTATAAAAGATGATAATAGTTGACCGTTGTCTCTAGGCTACAAAAGATGTCTCTATAAAAGATGATAATAAGAGTGTTGACCGTTGATACCTGTGCTGTTTGTGTTGACTGTAATAGCTGTGCCGTTTCTGTGTTGACTGTAGTAGCTGTGCCGTTTCTGTGTTGACTATAATAGCTGTGCCGTTTCTGTGTTGACTATAATAGCTGTGCCGTTTCTGTGTTGACTGTAGTAGCTGTGCCGTTTCTGTATTCTCTGTATCAGTGGTCGTGCTGTGGTGCCCATGGGCCGAACGACTGGAACCTGAACATCTACTTCAACTGCACAGAGCTGAACCCAAGCCGTGAACGCTGTGGCGTGCCCTTCTCCTGCTGCATCAAAGACCCCGCGGTAAGCTGCCTTGCCCCTCCCCCTGCCATGCCATGCCATGCTGCTGCTAAACTACAACAGGGTGGAGGTGTTTCGTGATGTGTGTAGGAGGCTGTTCTTATCACTGCCCGTGTCTCCACCCTCTTATCACGCTGTCCTGTCTGTGCTCCCTCCACAGCGCCCTCTACTGTACAGGCTGATATCCTTCATCTACCTCAGTGCTGTATGATTTGCCCATACTGGCTTTATCATACATTCTCATCAGGCTTGCTTGTTTTTTTTGGAACACACACACACACACACACAGCTCCATGCAATAAAGCATTTTTAGCATTTTATATATATTTGAAAGCTTTTTTCAGATGTGTGTGTCAACATGAGGCAGCTGCTTTTCACACTTCAGTCTTAATGCTGCTGGTGTTCAGGCTCTCGGGAAATCTCATCTTCACAGCTTATTCTGTTTTGTAGAATAAGTTCTGGTTTTTTGAAGAACTCAGCCAAATGAAAGCTTTGAATCTTGAATCTTCTTAGTAATGTAATCTTGTGATCTGAAGGACTGCTAGACATTGCTGAAATAGATTGTGTGTTTTGTCTTACCAGGAAGATGTTCTGAACACCCAGTGTGGCTATGACGTGCGGCTGGAAGCGGTAAGTACCCTCTGAACCTCGCCCTCCCCCACGCCCTCTCCCGGCTGCTCCCATACTTGTGGACTGGCATGATGGCTACACCACCAGGGCGGCTTGGCTCGTTCTTGATCACGGATTTCACACGTTCGTTTTCGGCATCGTAGCAGAGAGGCGTTTTGAAACGCGTCTTTGCTAGGGGGAGAAAGTCATGTTCTCCAGTGCCGTGTGAAGGATCCGTCTGACCTCTCTCAAAGGGTTAAGTGCAGTAATGGAGTGTTTCAGCTGCTCCAGCACAGTCCTCTAATGACAGTTTGAGCTTTTAACAGTGATAATTAGCTTCCCGATTTAGCCGGGAGAAAGCACAGTGCTCTGTAATTGGCAAGTTGGTGGGTTATGCCAAGCTCCGCCCCCTTTCCCCCCTCTGTGTGGGCGTGGTAACACATGATTCCATAGAAACAACCAGAGCACCAGCCCAGCTCTGTTACCATGGACACATGGTGTGCGATTTGAGAGAAACACTACCCTGAATATGAGCTGAAATCAGTATGACCTGGAAAGGCAGCCAACGTTTTCATGAATAGTGTCATGCAAACTTTGGAATTTGGAAGTAATAGAAATAGAATGTAATATAATGTAATATAACTTGATACAAACGATGGCACTGTATGGGAACTGAATTTTATGATGTACACTTGAAGTTCATGTTCCTTTGTTTTGTCGGGCTATAAACCTGAAAGGGATTGTTTTGTTCGGGTTTGGCGGAGATGGCAAAGGGAGCGCTGTGCTGATGTGTGGTTGAAGTTTTCCAGAAGTGTTTGCTCTCCAGAGCTCCGCCCCATCGCCAGAGGCTGAAACCTGGGAAGTGTGTGGAGAGGAAGGCAGAGACCAGCAAGAAAGGAACCTGAACCGCGTTTCGCCTTAGGGGGGACGTGTACTGTCACACAGTCACTTCCCTCTCTTTTCATTGGCCGTCCTTTGTATCCTGCTGACTTCCTATTGGCTCAGGGGATGACTTTGCAGGTCTTTTGTGCCATCTGCCAACAAGGAGACAAAGGGTTGACCTGGGCTGTGCCTCTTCTGGGGGTGCCGCACGTGGCCCGTGTGCAGGGCGTCTCTCTCTGGTCTTTCTCAGTTCCTCTTTCACCTCCAGTTCATCGTGTTTCATCTGATTCAAGGGTTTGGCCTGTGCAGGTGTTTAGGGATACAAGTCAACAGTTGATTAGTTTCACTGATATGCCTTTGAGTTGAATGGCATGTTAACCTGGCACAGTTTAACAAATCTGGAATGTCTGCAGTATCTGTGTCCTGAGCTCCAATGACCATCGTTAATCCAGGTTAATCCCACAGCTGTTCTAGATCTCAGAATGATGATCAGGTTTGTTCAAGTTTGAGCGTGTCTGAACTGCTCATCTCATCAGTGGTGCGGCTGTGAGCCCCGGCTGCTGCTGCCTTCCCCGTGTTAGTGCTGGGTAGCTGTGTGCTGCTGCTGCCTTCCCCGTGTTAGTGCTGGGTAGCTGTGTGCTGCTGCGGCCTTCCCCGTGTCCAGTGGTGCGGCTGTGAGCCCCGGCTGCTGCTGCCTTCCCCGTGTCCAGTGGTGCGGCTGTGAGCCCCGGCTGCTGCTGCCTTCCCCGTGTCCAGTGGTGCGGCTGTGAGCCCCGGCTGCTGCTGCCTTCCCCGTGTCCAGTGGTGCGGCTGTGAGCCCCGGCTGCTGCTGCCTTCCCCGTGTCCAGTGGTGCGGCTGTGAGCCCCGGCTGCTGCTGCTTTCCCCGTGTCCAGTGGTGCGGCTGTGAGCCCCAGCTGCTGCTGCCTTCCCCGTGTCCAGTGGAGAAACACGCAGACGGCAACGTGTACATCATCTCACCTCACTGTCCAGCAGGAACCACCTGGACGCACGTGCGCTGTTCCTCTGTGGATCTGACGTTTGAGTCATAGTCCAGCGCGTGTGGTCCTGACACAGTCCAGCTGGACACCTGTGTGTTGTGGGGACCTCTCCTTGTGCTGGGTAGCTGCGTGCTCCATCCTCGCTCTGAGAACTGGTCTTTTCACATCCATCCTCCCTGGCCAGGTGGGGGGGCCAGGTGGGGGGGCCAGGTGGGGGGGCCAGGTGGGGGGGCCAAGGTGTGGGAGCCAAGGTGTGGGAGCCAAGGTGTGGGGGCCAAGGTGTGGGGGCCAGGTGTGGGGGCCAGGTGTGGGGGCCAGGTGGGGATCTTCTGCTGTGTTGGCTCCACTGCTCTGCTCTGAGAGCAGGCAGCCGTGCCAGGAGACGCATGCTCTACGCTCCCTGCCTGTCTCTGTCTGTCTCTACGTCTCATTCGATCATGTTGTCTGCTGTTTTAGGAACTGAGTCAACAGAAGTACATTAACACCAAGGGCTGCGTGGGGCAGTTTGAGAAGTGGCTGCAGGACAATCTGATTGTGGTAGCTGGTGTCTTCGTTGGTGTTGCACTGTTACAGGTAAAACTGCTGCTACACACCAACACCCTTCTGTTCCTGTCAAACTAGTCCTACATCAATGGTCAGTTCTCATTAAACATCGTCATGGTTTAATGCTGCACAGTGATCCACTGTCAAGCCATTGTTAATGCTGCACACACTGTGATCCACTAGTGTGTTATTGTTTAATGCTGCACACAGTGATCCACTAGTGTGTTATTGTTTAATGCTGCACACAGTGATCCACTAGTGTGTTATTGTTTAATGCTGCACACAGTGATCCACTAGTGTGTTATTGTTTAATGCTGCACACAGTGGTCCTCTACTGTGATCGACTACTGTGTCATTGTTAACGCACAACACACAGTGACCACTGTTGTGTCATTGTTGAATGCCGCAGTGATTCACTAGCATGTCGTTGTTAATGCAGCACACACAGTGATGCCATGTCTTTGTAGATGATACGTTTATGTGAGACTGCCATCTGCTGGCCAGATAAATGTTTATACACTAAAACAAAAAGTTATATGAGGAGCCATAGATCAAATTGTTGCTGTTAGAGTGCAGACTGAGAATTTCACTGGTTCTGAACTTCAGTGTGTTCTTGAGTTCTTCATTGTGTGACGTTTTGCTGTGTGTGTATGTAGATTTTCGGCATTTGTCTGGCCCAGAATCTCGTGAGTGACATCAAAGCGGTCAAAGCCAACTGGTAACCCCCGGCTGGCAGGGACTGATGAAACTGACCTCTGTGGGTGACCTTCATGACCTCTGTGGGTGACCTTCATGACCTATGAGTGCTGTTTACCTGCTCAGGAAGCAGAGAGCTGTCTCTGAGCTCTCCCTGCCGAGGTTTCTGTAAGCTGCAAAAATCAAAAACCAAACCTCACCATCACCCTCTTTCTCGTATGCTTGTTTTTCTCATTTTCCCAATAAGAGCTCTTACTGAGACTTGAGATATGGCAGTGCAGGAGGGCGGAGCCTCTCCCTCTGCCCGCCCACATCGGCCTCCCTGTGCACTCACCGCTGGGTCCTGACTGGATGCTCCCAGCAAACGTGGCCACTCATTGGCCATTCCGTAGGTCTGTGGGCATGTGCACCTGCAAGTGACACTAAACGAAATGCAGCTATTCAAAGCCTTACTGGACAGCACGCCATGGGGAGGGACACCCAGCATTTCCCTGTCATCTTGGCTGTCAGTCAAGTTGATTGACAGGTGGACCATTGTGTCCGATTGGACCTTTGTCGCACAAGCCTGTCCTGCCAGAATTGTAGGAAAGTGCAGTGAGAACTGCAACCACTGCAGTCGTTGGAAGATGGAAATGAATATTTGTCTGTTTGTGCAACTGTATCTTTGTGCTAGTTTTGTTGTTTTTGTTTTACTTTATCCTTGTTTGCATTCTGATCATCTCCAACAAGGAGAGATTCTTGTTAATTCAAGTTATCTGTCTTGCTTCAAATCATTTTGGATGTAATTGTTTTGTTTGCCTTGGAAATAATAGTGACATTCTATAAGTCAAATGCACACAAAACATGATCCTGTTACACTATGAACGATGCTGCTTTGAACTCCTAGGAGATGATCGACTGCAAAACTAACCAATAGAATCTTGCATTGAAACCGAGGGGCAAGTCCATTGATCAGCAAGACACACCCACTGCTGCAGCCTTCATCTTCTCATCAGTCATTCAGCTGCCTTCACTGCTTCCACACACACACTGCGCCATTCTTTCGTGCGTGGACAAGGCGGCGGATCCTCCCCACTCAGTTTGTTCGTCCCCTGAGCAGTGCTGCTGCAGGACGACCTCCATGGCCCCCCGCTGCACTAGAGGGGCTTCCCAGTCTCGTGTGCAGGGGCTCGGGGTGCATGTGTGTGCGCTTTTGTGCGTTCTTCAGAGCTGCCGTACAGGACCGGGTGTGTACGTATTCTCAGGTGTTTTCCGCAGGGTGTCTCTGCGTAGCCACTGAGCTGACCAGTAGCACAGCTGTCGGTGTGTAGACCGACCGCTCTGGGTTCAACACTGATGCAGTTTTAACACACCTGGCTTTCTAGTCTCAGACAGTGAGCTGAATCTCATACATTATACACATTATACGCATACACACATCATCCCAGTGGGTATATGCTAAATGCTTCTGAGTGGTATTGTAGCTTAAATATTGGTTCTGTGTCTTAACCATAGATCCAGA
Source organism: Brachyhypopomus gauderio (assembly GCF_052324685.1). NCBI lineage: Eukaryota > Metazoa > Chordata > Actinopteri > Gymnotiformes > Hypopomidae > Brachyhypopomus > Brachyhypopomus gauderio. The sequence continues at coordinate 17,995,000 of NC_135215.1, read as the reverse complement.
GGTTATTATGCAGACAAAGGGATTACCTACTATTCAGATGATGGTATTCTAGTTTTCTTACGCAGCTGTTGACTGCTTTCACATGGTTTTTTTTTTTTACATGTTGTTCACATGTTTTCTGTACATTTCTTGTTCATGATGCAGTGGCCTAGCTCTGTTTTGTTTTTCCTGTCATTCCAACTGCTTCGTTCCTCGGTGGAAGCCTACGTGTGATGAATGTATGGCCCATATCTCGTGGGTCAGCCCGGGTCACGTCGTCTGTGTGACGTGCGCTCCAAAGCGGTCACAGCCCATCGCAAACAAAGACCAACTTAATGTGAATAACATTTTTTCTTGTACTAATAAGAGATCAGTTGTTTGGGTGAAGTTGTGTTTGTGTGATTTTTGGTGTTCTGTGTGGTTCCATGAGATACAGGATCTGTGTGGTCAGTATAGCACTTGCGTGATTTGAATGTCTGGATTTTCATAGCACACCTACACCAGCAGAGTCTCCGATCTAGCGAGACTGTGACTGAGATCAACCATGCAGTTCTGTTTGGGCGGCTCTGTGCATTTTGGGGAGATTTTACAGAAGTACATGTATGCTGGAGTGTTCTGAAAGTTCTTCCATTTTATTCAATCCACTCCTGACTATTGGCCTGACATCACTGTCTCCATTTTGAGTGAGTTAAATAAGACAAGAGAAAGTGTTTTAAGCAGCAGTGTTTATTTATTGTTTATTCCCTCACCCCAAACTATAGGCACTAATGATACTAATGCAAAATTAAACCTCATTTAAAGCCACTAACTTCATGCTAATCACATAATGCGTGTTTGTTTAACTAACTCTCACTCTCCGTTAGACGTGTGGGCCGTTAGGGTGGATCTGCTTGGCCTGTGTTGGGTTGCAGAGGTCTCGGCGCTCTGGAGGTTACCACGTCCCTCGGTGTGCATCCTACACCCACGTTTACAAACATCCACCGTGCTCTCCATCATGTGTCCCTGGGGAGGTGGCGTCCCAGTGGGTCCCTGCGTGGCACACCCTTGTTCCTGGAGTTTGCCACTGGAGTTTTGGAGTTTTGTTTTTGGTTACCACTTTATAAAGACTCACCAACAAGGATGCCATTTTGAAAGAATGTCAGATTAGTTTGACGAGTTTTAGCAGCAGCTAGATGCCACAGGTTTTAGAAGCGGTTTGAGTTTGTCTTTGAGCAGATCTATATCGTGCTGAAGGAATACTTTTAACAACCAGACTTTGCTGATGAGGTGGTCACATGACTTTTCAAACTGAGGAAGCAACTTTTGTACCTTTTTTCTTTTTGTTTTCTTTTTTAAACAATGTTTGATTCTATAACAACCTTTAAATATTAGCATGACACAAAACAACCATAACCAGGGTAGCATACTGCTTGCTTTATGGTTCCTTAGGTAAACAGCTTAGATTTTTACGTGACGTAAATTCAGGCTGAAGCCATGGTGATGTGGAGTTCAGCTGAGTTGTTTTAGATTCATCTGCAGTGCCTGTTTTACTGTGTAGCCAGTGAAGCCACCTGTAGCCTATAGAAACACCCTTACAGTACAGCGTTTGGTCTCCCTGTCTGTGATTGTAGTCATCAGTTGTTGTTATGCCTTTTCCAAATTAGGGAGTCAGTATCTCTTCTCTCTCTCTCTCTATCAAAATTTATATGTGCTAAGATCTATGATTAAGACACCAGAGTGAAATGATACTATGGAAACCTCTAGTTCAAGATGAGGTCTTTATTTTACAGGAACCGTTTTGACATTCTTAAAATGACTTGATTGTGAGACACGGTTGTCTTGTCTGTTACACTGTATATTCTGTTATGTAATATGCTTCTTTTTCCTATTAAATAAAAGATTTATTATATGATCCTGCTGTGTTTTCCTTTTTTGAAAATTTTTATTTTATTGTTATTCACAATACAGTGTACTCTTGTGTGTGTCGCCACAATGAGCTCACACTTGGATATTTGGAGCTAGGAGTCTGATGATTGAGAGAATAAATTCATACCTTAATATACAGCATAAAGGGAAAGGTGTTAGAAGTGCAGTGTGTGTTTATTCTCCATACATCCCAACAAACCTGTGACCTACTGAGAATATCCTCATGCCCCCAGGATACATCTCATTTGTGAGCCCTCCAGTGGTGGAATATGTTACTGCATCTTGGGGGCATCACGTGTGATCAGAGACAGTGGTCTTTTGTCTGTTGCAGAATGAACAGGGGTCATTCATTCTCCCAGACTGCAACTTACAACTGTGTTAGAATCTGCAGACTGCTTGCCACTCTACTAAATATGTGTGACTTGCAGACAAATATCTATATATGAAATGGCAGAATAGCAACAAAGTTGACCTTTAAAGATCTGACTAGATCAGACTGTTTGCTTAGCTCTGTTTTTTCCATGTTGCCCTGTATATACCTGAAATTGCTCAAACTCTCCACTTGGTGGCAACATATAACAAACAATTAACACAAGCTAAAACGTTCTTACTGTTTTAGTCGCCTGTACAGTTTGCACTGTTTAAAGCTGCTTTGCTCTGCAGTGCCCTGTGTGCTGGGTTTCTGCATCTCTGTGCTGCTGTATACTGTGTTGTTGCTTCTGTGTCTGCACTGTTGGCTCTGTGTCTCTGCTGCTGTGTACTGTGGTGTTGGGTCTGTGTCTCTGTGCTGCTGTGTGCTGTATTGTTGGGTCTGCATCTCTGTGCTGTTGTGTATTGTGTTTTTGATTCTGTGTCTGTGCTGCTGTGTACTGTGTTGTTGGGTCTGTGTCTGTGCTGCTGTGTACTGTGTTGTTGCGTCGGTGTCTCTGTGCTCCTGTGTACTGTGTTGTTGGGTCTGTGTCTCTGTGCTCCTGTGTACTGTGTTGTTGGGTCTGTGTCATTGTCTTGTTGTGCCTTTTATCCTTGTGCTTTTGTGTCCTGTGTCTCTGTGACGATACAGCCAATATCATTGCAGGCCTGTAGCAGCATCTGATTAAGCGGAGTGTCTGACACCTCCTGAAGAGATGTCCCTAACAGGGAGGGGTGTCAGAGCGCTGCTCCCCCAGAGGAAGGAGTCTGTGCTCGGGAACTTGGCACCTGTCATTGTGCCCTGTGCCCTTTCACCACATGACAACCCGCTGCCTCTCATCCCCCTACAGGCTCCACTGTGATGATGTGACATTTCACGGAGATTCAGTGAGATCAGAGGCACCCAGCACCTCCACACAGGCACCCAGACCTTCAGGAATCACAGCTTCTTCATGATGCTCATAGCCCCACCTGCACCCCCCCCACCCCCCCCCCCACGCCCCACCACCCGATTGTTTCAGCCTGTTTATCGTTCTTTAAAACATTGTTCTGTCAGACTACACCAGACTACACAGCCAGTGATGCAAATGAAGCGGTTTAGATCTGTTCTTCTGTGTCTGACAGTTGTGTGTGTTTCTGCTCAGCCTTCACTCGGCATGCTGGCTCAGGTGTCTGCTGCGCCCTCGTGTCCTGTATCTCTGTGCTTCGGTGTCCTCTGTCATCATGCCATGTGTCTGTGCTTCTGTGCTGCTGTGTGCTGTGCTACTGCATCTCTGTGCTACTGTGTTGCTGGGTCCTATGTCTGTGCTGCCATGTTGCTGGGTCCTATGTCTCTGTGCTGCTGTGTGCTGTGCTACTGCATCTCTGTGCTGCTGTGTGCTGTGTTACTGCATCTCTGTGCTGCCATGTTGCTGGGTCCTGTGTCAATGCATCTCTGTGCTGCCGTGTTGCTGGGTCCTGTGTCTCTGTGCTGCTGTGTGCTGTGCTACTGCATCTCTGTGCTACTGTGTTACTGGGTCCTATGTCTGTGCTGCCATGTTGCTGGGTCCTATGTCTCTGTGCTGCTGTGTGCTGTGCTACTGCATCTCTGTGCTGCTGTGTGCTGTGTTACTGCATCTCTGTGCTGCCGTGTTGCTGGGTCCTGTGTCTTTGCGCTGCTGTGTGCTGTGTTAATGCATCTCTGTGCTGCCGTGTTGCTGGGTCCTGTGTCTCTGTGCTGCTGTGTTAATGCATCTCTGTGCTGCCGTGTTGCTGGGTCCTGTGTCTCTGTGCTGCTGTGTGCTGTGCTACTGCACTTCTTTGTCACTGTGTTTTGTTGCCATGTTGCTTTGTTACTGTGCTGCTGCATCTCTGTGCTGCTATGTCATCATTTCCTGTTCTTTGGCCTTCACTGGCCAGAATGAGATGTTGTTCCTCTTGTTCTGAAATTGTGTATCTATCTCCACGTTCTGTGTCTGTTCGTGATAAATGAGAATCCTCAGCTTCTGATTGAGACTTCAAACTCAAGCTGTCGTAAAGTGAGTGTGCAAATGTAGATAATCACTGCAAAATTGCATCTTCTTACACATTCACTCTGACTCCCACATTTCCACTTGAGGGACTAAATCATCGGGCCGGAAGCGTCCAGGGGAGATGATTACCCGTGACAGATAGTATATTTTGGAAGGCTGCTCGAAGATGATGCATCCACAGCAGCATTCTCGTGGCCCTTCAGAGCAAAGATACAACAGCAGTGAAGAGCAAGTGTGGTGGTGATGTCGCTGAAAACCCTGCGAACAATTGATTTGATTTATGAGCTGCGTGAATGTGTCTGGGTTAGGGACCGTCCTCCGGGCCGCGTGAATCCGTCTGGGTTAGGGACCGTCCTCCGGGCCGCGTGAGTCCGTCTGGGTTAGGGACCGCCCTCCGGGCCACCGGCGTCAGCTCCTCCGCCTCAGCATGCTGGAAGGAGCACACCGTCACATGATGGAGCCCAGCAGCTCGGAGCATTGCGTGTCCCCGAACTGACTGGGAGGGGAGAGGAGACTTCAAAGAGCCTCCAGAGGGCGTCGCAGTGGTCCATCCCCACAAACAGCACTTCTATTGCTGGGACATGTTCCGCGAGCCAGTCTGTGGTTCTGAGTGGTGACCTCAAATGATTGTGGGATTGTGGGGTTAGTGAAGCAGGACAATCGGACCTCTCAGAGCAGCAGCGCGGCACTGTGGGAAGGCCCCTCGGCACGGGAGGGGTCACGATGACAGGAAAGCTTAGGGAGAAGTCTGGGGTGTGGCGCATGGTTTGTGTGTCACGCCGTGTGTTTACGGAGGTGTGTGTGTGGGTGTGTGTGTGTGTGTGTGTGGTCTTTTCATCACTGATGGATCCAGATGGGTCTCAGTAGGAAGGAAACTGAGGTGAAGCAACCTGACTGATAGCCACTCCTGGGTGTATGGACACAGGTGCCCTCCTGCTGAGAAAGCAATCTCTCTCTCTCCTCTTCTTCCTCCAACACACTGCCTATATAATCTAAAGTTGTTCTTTGCCTCCTCAACCAAACTTTTGCCTTAAGTCCAAGTTCTCTTTGCCATTATTCAAGCACTCTGCTGCTGTCGTTTCAGCGCATGAATGCTGAAAAATGCCACAAGTCATGCAGAAACCAGAACTTGTACTGTTTAAAGTCAACTAATTGAATGATTGTTAAATTGAATTGAATTTCCATTGGCTGGTCCAGAGCTATAATCAATTGAATCAACTTTATTCAATTAACGAGAAGTTGATCTGTCTGAGACAGTTGCAGCATTGGCTGCTTCATTCAGATGGAGATGTTCACTCTTCATGATGGCAGGATTGAACAGGATATCAAACACTTTCACTAAAGGAGCTTCACAAGAAGACAGTAGAGCTGGATTTAGCACTGTGGCCTTCACTAGGGCCCGTTTTACGTTTCTTTACCTTTGCCCATTACCCACTTTAGTGTCAGTTCCTGTTTACAGGACAGAATGAACAGAAACGACATCTCCTGAGCTGTCTTCTGTGAGAATGCTACAAAAGAATAAATTTGAGCATTGAGCGTGAGACACACGCATTTGACCGTTTTCACACGCTCTCATGCCACACTTCCGATATCTCACGCCTCAGATCCACATATATGATTCAATACGTTACTAGTTCGCTAGCTCTGGCGCCATCCACCGGCGATATAACACTGAATCTGTGTCCATTTTACGTGGGAAGTGAAGTTAATTGTCACGTTGAGGACCCCGGCCCCTCCCTTTTGGGCGTGTGTTTACGTCGTCTACGTCTTCTAGTCTACGTCTGTGGATCTCCGTGGTTGCGGTTAGGTCTCGTGATTAGTCGTCGCACCTGTGGCTTGTATCATCGTCACGTGGGGCTTGTGTGGTTTGTCTACTTAATGTGCATTCGCGCAGTGTCCTGTGCTCATCGTTGTCTACAGTCTACACGTTGTGTGCATTGTGTTGCTGTTTCTCGTGCGTTATTGCGCAATATCTGTCTGAAATAAAAGTGACGTCTGTCGCCACAAGAAGGATCCGTGTCTCATCCTTCACCACGACCCCATTGTCACAGAACGACGAGCCGACAAGAGACACCAAGATGCCAGGCTACAAAAACAAGCCGAAGAAGGGCAAGAAGCCCTGCAAGCGGCACCACCGAGCTTCGTCCTCCCCCCAGCGCCGTGACTCCACGCCGACTCTGGCGCAACTGAAGGCGGACCCCGATTGCGCCTACATGTTGTGTGCGGCACGGGAGACCGCTATTCCCGAGTTGGCGGCGGAGTACCGCAAGGAAGCGGTACGGGTGTGGAGAGAAAGGCACCCCTCGCCTTCCCGGGGACTCTCGCCCATACGGGTAAGCGTCCCTGAGTTCTACGAGCCAGGGACGCCCCCAGAGGGCGGGCTTGCGGAGAGGGAGGACTCACCCCTGCACGGCGAAGTCACGCCAACGTCGGAGCAGCTGGAACGGGACCCGCTGTGTGCGGACCTGCTGAGGTTGGCTCGGGAAACCTCCAGTCCCGAGTGGGCGGTGGTCTTCCGCCAGGAGGCAGTGAAGGGCTGGCTAGCCAGACACCCGTCTCCTTCCCGCGCCCTCTCGCCTCTGAGGGTGGGCTCCTGCGTCATCGGTGCTACCGAGTCCACCCCAGAGAGCGAGTTCGGGGCGGAAGACTCCGAGGAGGAGGAGCAGGAGGATGACATCGAGGAGGGTTACCCCCCCTCGATATGCGACGCGTCTACCATAAACTACGGTGAGGAGGAGCAAGACGATTACCCTCCGTCCGAGTGCGAAGCGTCTACCGTCGACTACAGGGAAGAGGAGGAGGAGGAGTCGAAGGAAGAAGACTACCTCCCTCCGCCCGTAGGTCCCACTCCCTCCGTAGAGGAAGGCGGGGAGGAGGAGGAGCGAGGTGGCTATCCTCCGTCCGTGGGCTCGGGAGTGTCCGAGTTCGCGGACAGCGACCTCTACACCGAGGAGGAAGGCTCCTACACGGAGGACGAAGAAGAGAGCCTTCCCTCTTCCATGGGAACCGTGAAGGGGAGGTGGACCACGTCCTCCGATCGCTCTGGAGGAGAGAGGATGGACTGCTCCCGGGGTGGCAGCCCGGAGCAGCCCATGAGTTGGAGCTGGGGCAGCGAGGCGACCGAGATGGAGGTGGACGCGCCCGCTGTCAACTCCAGAGGGGAGAGCTGGGGGGAGAGTCCAGCTGCGCTGCACCGAGCGCTTCCACCAGCCACGCTGCACCGAGCGCTTCCACCAGCCGCGCTGCACCAAGCGCTTCCACCAGCCGCGCTGCACCGAGCGCTTCCACCAGCTGCGCTCCACCCAACGGAGGGTTCGCAGCAAAGGCAGGAGGGGGAGTGCCCACCGCAGCACCAGCAGCTCCCGGTCTCTCTCCCCTGTTAGCTCTCCTCCTGAGAGGGTAAGTGTGCTCGTATGTTTACCAAATCCCCTTTTCCCGTTTGTTTCTCTGTGTGTGAGTGTACCTGTTTGTGTGTTTGTGAACGTCCTGTTCAATGTGTCTAACATGTTTTCCCCCGTCTTCCCAGGGAGGTGGTTCTAGGCGGTTCGTGGCGGGGCGGACTCTCCGCCGAGGGCGGTCATCTCCCAGACGCAGGACGGAGCGCTGCGGATCCGCCCATCGATGTGGGTTCGGGGCACTTGGTCCTGTTGGCACCCCGGGACGGGTAGTGCCCTTGGTGGGGGAGTCTGTCACGTTGAGGACCCTGGCCCCTCCCTTTTGGGTGTGTGTTTACGTCATCTACGTCTTCTAGTCTACGTCTGTGGATCTCCGTGGTTGCGGTTAGGTCTCGTGATTAGTCGTCGCACCTGTGGCTTTTATCGTCGTCACGTGGGGCTTGTGTGGTTTGTCTACTTAATGTGCATTCGCGCAGTGTCCTGTGCTCGTCGTTGTCTACAGTCTACACGTTGTGTGCGTTGTGTTGCTGTTTCTCGTGCGCTATTGCGCAATATCTGTCTGAAATAAAAGTGACGTCTGTCGCCACAAGAGGGATCCGTGTCTCATCCTTCACCACGACCCCATCGTCACATTAATAAATTACCCCATACACAACAGCTAGAGTAACACTAAAACTAAGACCAGACTAGAATAAGTCTAAAACCATATGTTTAGAATAAGTCTAAGACCATAGTAGAGTAAGGCTAAAACTAAGACAAGACTAGAGTAAGACTAAAACCAAGACCATACTAAGCTAAAACTAAGACTAGAGTAAGGCTAAAAAAGAGCTTTTCAGTCATGTTACAGATCTAATGTGAACATTTTGGAGTCTTGTCCCAGTCTTGTTGGTATAGTGAGGAGCATTTGTCCATATGAGAGATTGAACCCAATTCCCCTACATGAAAGACAGCCTTGCAACCCACTACATTAACTCTCTGCCATATCTGCTGCTTTGAACATGTCTGACCAGTCCCATAAATCTGTAGTCTGGCACCACCATGTGTTTAGGTCTGAAGATCAGTCCTACTCACAACAGTGTGGAGACCATCTAGTGTGGCTCCTCCTGCTTTCATACAAGCCAATCAGCAGGGTTCTGTTCCTGCTCGTCATGCCTGACATTAGTGTAATGATCCACTCTGTACGCTTGTGGTTTTAATTTCTACGGCAGAAAACTTGCCCTAGAACCCTAACCCTAAACCCGTAAACCCTAGAAGTCCATGCCTTGTTTGGATACTTTACTTGAAGAACAGATGTTATTGGAAAGTACACCAAGCTTGTTTATTTGTTTGTTAATTTGTTGAATTTACTGTGATCTTTTCTCAGGTAGCTGGGACTGGTGGGAAATGCCTTCAGTATTCAGCTTTGACTTTGAAGTTTCTGCACGTGATCAGGCTTACACCAAGAGCAGTTGTCCCTAGTGTACCTGTGAACATCTAAAAATGAAGAATACATGTACACTAAGTGGGGGTGGGAAGGGCCAACTTTATATTGTATGTTTTAACCATTATATGGGGAGGGGTGTCCAAGTCTTAATGATCTTTTAATTAAAAGGGTCAGACCCCTTCCCCTAATTCAGACCAAGTCACATGTATGGAAGGAGTGATTCCACTTTATAGTTCAGAAGACCTGGTCCAGGTTGAATGAAGACTAAGCAGCTCAGTGAAGTGTCTCTTACAGGACCCATACTGATCAAACACAGCTGATGCACCAGGCGTGGGAGTGAAGTGGAGATCCTGGTCTCTTCCGCAGGGCACTAATGTGCATTCCTCGTGTTTACTCCTCTCAATGTTCACGGCTACGGGTCCTAACGATCATCTTTCACACCACAACAGATTGTGCAGCTCAAACCTCTCACCTGAATATTGGTAAGCCAAACGTATGGGTTACCATGTTAGCATGTTTCAGAACATGTCCGAAGGAGTTATTTATACATGATGCCTGAAGAATATTCTGATTTAACCAGTTTCTCTTTTTAAAGTTCTATTTACTTGCTCTCTCAGTGAATACAGGACAGTTACCTCACATAGTACACTTACCTCAGATAGCACATGTACTGCACCTAGCTCACGTAGCACACTTACCTCACGTAGCACACATACTGCACATAGCACACTTACCTCACATAGCACACGTACTGCACATAGAACACTTATCTCACATAGCACACGTACTGCACATAGAACACTTACCTCACAAAGCACACGTACTGCACATAGAACACTTATCTCACAAAGCACACATACTGCACATAGAACACTTATCTCACATAGCACATGTACTGCACATAGAACACTTACCTCACATAGCACACGTACTGCACGTAGCACACTTACCTCACATGGCACACGTACTGCACGTAGCACACTTACCTCACATGGCACACTTACCTCACATGGCACACATACTGCACGTAGCACACGTACCTCACATGGCACTTACCTCACATGGCACTTACCTCACATGGCACACGTACTGCACGTAGCACTTACCTCACATGGCACTTACCTCACATGGCACACGTACTGCACGTAGCACTTACCTCACATGGCACTTACCTCACATGGCACTTACCTCACATGGCACACGTACTGCACGTAGCACACTTACCTCACATGGCACACTTACCTCACATGGCACACATACTGCACGTAGCACACTTACCTCACATGGCACTTACCTCACATGGCACTTACCTCACATGGCACACGTACTGCACGTAGCACTTACCACACATGGCACTTACCTCACATGGCACATGTACTGCACGTAGCACACTTACCTCACATGGCACTTACCTCACATGGCACACGTACTGCACGTAGCACTTACCTCACATGGCACTTACCTCACATGGCACTTATCTCACATGGCACACGTACTGCACGTAGCACTTACCTCACATGGCACTTACCTCACATGGCACACGTACTGCACATAGCACACTTACCTCACATGGCACTTACCTCACATGGCACACGTACTGCACGTAGCACTTACCTCACATGGCACTTACCTCACATGGCACACGTACTGCACGTAGCACTTACCTCACATGGCACTTACCTCACATGGCATACGTACTGCATGTAGCACACTTACCTCACATGGCACTTACCTCACATGGCACACGTACTGCACGTAGCACTTACCTCACATGGCACACGTACTGCACGTAGCACTTACCTCACATGGCACTTACCTCACATGGCACACGTACTGCACGTAGCACTTACCTCACATGGCACTTACCTCACATGGCACACGTACTGCACGTAGCACTTACCTCACATGGCACACGTACTGCACATAGCACACTTACCTCACATGGCACACGTACTGCATGTAGCACTTACCTCACATGGCACTTACCTCACATGGCACTTACCTCACATGGCACACGTACTGCACGTAGCACTTACCTCACATGGCACTTACCTCACATGGCACACGTACTGCATGTAGCACTTACCTCACATGGTACTTACCTCACATGGCACTTACCTCACATGGCACACGTACTGCACGTAGCACTTACCTCACATGGCACTTACCTCACATGGCACTTACCTCACATGGCACATGTACTGCACGTAGCACACTTACCTCAGATAGCACACGTACTGCACATAGAACACTTATCTCACAAAGCACACATACTGCACATAGAACACTTATCTCACATAGCACATGTACTGCACATAGAACACTTACCTCACATGGCACTTACCTCACATGGCACTTACCTCACATGGCACACGTACTGCACGTAGCACTTACCTCACATGGCACTTACCTCACATGGCACACATACTGCACGTAGCACTTACCTCACATGGCACTTACCTCACATGGCACACGTACTGCACGTAGCACTTACCTCACATGGCACACGTACTGCACGTAGCACTTACCTCACATGGCACTTACCTCACATGGCACACGTACTGCATGTAGCACTTACCTCACATGGCACTTACCTCACATGGCACTTACCTCACATGGCACATGTACTGCACGTAGCACACTTACCTCACATAGCACACGTACTGCACATAGAACACTTATCTCACAAAGCACACATACTGCACATAGAACACTTATCTCACATAGCACATGTACTGCACATAGACCACTTACCTCACATGGCACTTACCTCACATGGCACACATACTGCACGTAGCACTTACCTCACATGGCACTTACCTCACATGGCACACGTACTGCATGTAGCACTTACCTCACATGGCACTTACCTCACATGGCACACGTACTGCACGTAGCACTTACCTCACATGGCACTTACCTCACATGGCACACGTACCGCACGTAGCACTTAACTCACATGGCACTTACCTCACATGGCACACGTACTGCACGTAGCACACTTACCTCACATGGCACACTTACCTCACATGGCACACATACTGCACGTAGCACACTTACCTCACATAGCACACGTACTGCACATAGAACACTTATCTCACAAAGCACACATACTGCACATAGAACACTTATCTCACATAGCACATGTACTGCACATAGAACACTTACCTCACATGGCACTTACCTCACATGGCACTTACCTCACATGGCACACGTACTGCACGTAGCACTTACCTCACATGGCACTTACCTCACATGGCACACGTACTGCATGTAGCACTTACCTCACATGGCACTTACCTCACATGGCACACGTACTGCACGTAGCACTTACCTCACATGGCACATGTACTGCACGTAGCACACTTACCTCACAAAGCACACGTACTGCACATAGAACACTTATCTCACAAAGCACACATACTGCACATAGAACACTTATCTCACATAGCACATGTACTGCACATAGAACACTTACCTCACATGGCACTTACCTCACATGGCACATGTACTGCACGTAGCACACTTACCTCACAAAGCACACGTACTGCACGTAGCATTTACCTCACATGGCACTTACCTCACATGGCACACGTACTGCACATAGAACACTTATCTCACAAAGCACACATACTGCACATAGAACACTTATCTCACATAGCACATGTACTGCACATAGAACACTTACCTCACATGGCACTTACCTCACATGGCACTTACCTCACATGGCACACGTACTGCACGTAGCACTTATCTCACATGGCACTTACCTCACATGGCACACGTACTGCATGTAGCACTTACCTCACATGGCACTTACCTCACATGGCACTTACCTCACATGGCACATGTACTGCACGTAGCACACTTACCTCACATAGCACACGTACTGCACATAGAACACTTATCTCACAAAGCACAATACTGCACATAGAACACTTCTCACATAGCACATGTACTGCACATAGAACACTTACCTCACATGGCACTTACCTCACATGGCACTTACCTCACATGGCACACGTACTGCACGTAGCACTTACCTCACATGGCACTTACCTCACATGGCACTTACCTCACATGGCACACGTACTGCACGTAGCACTTACCTCACATGGCACTTACCTCACATGGCACACGTACTGCATGTAGCACTTACCTCACATGGCACTTACCTCACATGGCACTTACCTCACATGGCACACGTACTGCACGTAGCACTTACCTCACATGGCACTTACCTCACATGGCACTTACCTCACATGGCACATGTACTGCACGTAGCACACTTACCTCACAAAGCACACGTACTGCACATAGAACACTTATCTCACAAAGCACACATACTGCACATAGAACACTTATCTCACATAGCACATGTACTGCACATAGAACTTACCTCACATGGCACTTACCTCACATGGCACATGTACTGCACGTAGCACACTTACCTCACAAAGCACACGTACTGCACATAGAACACTTATCTCACAAAGCACACATACTGCACATAGAACACTTATCTCACATAGCACATGTACTGCACATAGAACACTTACCTCACATGGCACTTACCTCACATGGCACACGTACTGCACGTAGCACTTACCTCACATGGCACTTACCTCACATGGCACATGTACTGCATGTAGCACACTTACCTCACATAGCACACGTACTGCACATAGAACACTTGTCTCACAAAGCACACATACTGCACATAGAACACTTATCTCACATAGCACATGTACTGCACATAGAACACTTACCTCACATGGCACTTACCTCACATGGCACTTACCTCACATGGCACATGTACTGCACGTAGCACACTTACCTCACAAAGCACACGTACTGCACATAGAACACTTATCTCACAAAGCACACATACTGCACATAGAACACTTATCTCACATAGCACATGTACTGCACATAGAACACTTACCTCACATGGCACTTACCTCACATGGCACTTACCTCACATGGCACACGTACTGTACGTAGCACTTACCTCACATGGCACTTACCTCACATGGCACACATACTGCACGTAGCACTTACCTCACATGGCACTTACCTCACATGGCACATGTACTGCACGTAGCACACTTACCTCACATAGCACACGTACTGCACATAGAACACTTATCTCATAAAGCACACATACTGCACATAGAACACTTATCTCACATAGCACATGTACTGCACATAGAACACTTACCTCACATGGCACTTACCTCACATGGCACTTACCTCACATGGCACATGTACTGCACGTAGCACACTTACCTCACAAAGCACACGTACTGCACATAGAACACTTATCTCACAAAGCACACATACTGCACATAGAACACTTATCTCACATAGCACATGTACTGCACATAGAACACTTACCTCACATGGCACTTACCTCACATGGCACTTACCTCACATGGCACATGTACTGCACGTAGCACACTTACCTCACAAAGCACACGTACTGCACATAGAACACTTATCTCACAAAGCACACATACTGCACATAGAACACTTATCTCACATAGCACATGTACTGCACATAGAACACTTACCTCACATGGCACTTACCTCACATGGCACTTACCTCACATGGCACTTACCTCACATGGCACATGTACTGCACGTAGCACACTTACCTCACAAAGCACACGTACTGCACATAGAACACTTATCTCACAAAGCACACATACTGCACATAGAACACTTATCTCACATAGCACATGTACTGCACATAGAACACTTACCTCACATGGCACTTACCTCACATGGCACTTACCTCACATGGCACATGTACTGCACGTAGCACACTTGCCTCACAAAGCACACGTACTGCACATAGAACACTTATCTCACAAAGCACACATACTGCACATAGAACACTTATCTCACATAGCACATGTACTGCACATAGAACACTTACCTCACATGGCACTTACCTCACATGGCACTTACCTCACATGGCACTTACCTCACATGGCACATGTACTGCACGTAGCACACTTACCTCACAAAGCACACGTACTGCACATAGAACACTTCTCACAAAGCACACATACTGCACATAGAACACTTATCTCACATAGCACATGTACTGCACATAGAACACTTACCTCACATGGCACTTACCCCACATGGCACTTACCTCACATGGCACACGTACTGCACGTAGCACTTACCTCACATGGCACTTACCTCACATGGCACACATACTGCACGTAGCACTTACCTCACATGGCACTTACCTCACATGGCACATGTACTGCACGTAGCACACTTACCTCACATAGCACACGTACTGCACATAGAACACTTATCTCACAAAGCACACATACTGCACATAGAACACTTATCTCACATAGCACATGTACTGCACATAGAACACTTACCTCACATGGCACTTACCTCACATGGCACTTACCTCACATGGCACATGTACTGCACGTAGCACACTTACCTCACAAAGCACACGTACTGCACATAGAACACTTATCTCACAAAGCACACATACTGCACATAGAACACTTATCTCACATAGCACATGTACTGCACATAGAACACTTACCTCACATGGCACTTACCTCACATGGCACTTACCTCACATGGCACATGTACTGCACGTAGCACACTTACCTCACAAAGCACACGTACTGCACATAGAACACTTATCTCACAAAGCACACATACTGCACATAGAACACTTATCTCACATAGCACATGTACTGCACATAGAACACTTACCTCACATGGCACTTACCTCACATGGCACTTACCTCACATGGCACATGTACTGCACGTAGCACACTTACCTCACAAAGCACACGTACTGCACATAGAACACTTATCTCACAAAGCACACCTACTGCACATAGAACACTTATCTCACATAGCACATGTACTGCACATAGAACACTTACCTCACATGGCACTTACCTCACATGGCACTTACCTCACATGGCACACGTACTGCACGTAGCACACTTGCCTCACAAAGCACACGTACTGCACATAGAACACTTATCTCACAAAGCACACATACTGCACATAGAACACTTATCTCACATAGCACATGTACTGCACATAGAACACTTACCTCACATGGCACTTACCTCACATGGCACTTACCTCACATGGCACATGTACTGCACGTAGCACACTTACCTCACAAAGCACACGTACTGCACATAGAACACTTATCTCACAAAGCACACAAACTGCACATAGAACACTTATCTCACATAGCACATGTACTGCACATAGAACACTTACCTCACATGGCACTTACCTCACATGGCACTTACCTCACATGGCACATGTACTGCACGTAGCACACTTACCTCACAAAGCACACGTACTGCACATAGAACACTTATCTCACAAAGCACACATACTGCACATAGAACACTTATCTCACATAGCACATGTACTGCACATAGAACACTTATCTCACATGGCACTTACCTCACATGGCACACGTACTGCACGTAGCACTTACCTCACATGGCACTTACCTCACATGGCACACATACTGCACGTAGCACTTACCTCACATGGCACTTACCTCACATGGCACTTACCTCACATGGCACATGTACTGCACGTAGCACACTTACCTCACAAAGCACAAGTACTGCACATAGAACACTTATCTCACAAAGCACACATACTGCACATAGAACACTTATCTCACATAGCACATGTACTGCACATAGAACACTTACCTCACATGGCACTTACCTCACATGGCACTTACCTCACATGGCACATGTACTGCACGTAGCACACTTGCCTCACAAAGCACACGTACTGCACATAGAACACTTATCTCACAAAGCACACATACTGCACATAGAACACTTATCTCACATAGCACATGTACTGCACATAGAACACTTACCTCACATGGCACTTACCTCACATGGCACTTACCTCACATGGCACTTACCTCACATGGCACATGTACTGCACGTAGCACACTTACCTCACAAAGCACACGTACTGCACATAGAACACTTCTCACAAAGCACACATACTGCACATAGAACACTTATCTCACATAGCACATGTACTGCACATAGAACACTTACCTCACATGGCACTTACCCCACATGGCACTTACCTCACATGGCACACGTACTGCACGTAGCACTTACCTCACATGGCACTTACCTCACATGGCACACATACTGCACGTAGCACTTACCTCACATGGCACTTACCTCACATGGCACATGTACTGCACGTAGCACACTTACCTCACATAGCACACGTACTGCACATAGAACACTTATCTCACAAAGCACACATACTGCACATAGAACACTTATCTCACATAGCACATGTACTGCACATAGAACACTTACCTCACATGGCACTTACCTCACATGGCACTTACCTCACATGGCACATGTACTGCACGTAGCACACTTACCTCACAAAGCACACGTACTGCACATAGAACACTTATCTCACAAAGCACACATACTGCACATAGAACACTTATCTCACATAGCACATGTACTGCACATAGAACACTTACCTCACATGGCACTTACCTCACATGGCACTTACCTCACATGGCACATGTACTGCACGTAGCACACTTACCTCACAAAGCACACGTACTGCACATAGAACACTTATCTCACAAAGCACACATACTGCACATAGAACACTTATCTCACATAGCACATGTACTGCACATAGAACACTTACCTCACATGGCACTTACCTCACATGGCACTTACCTCACATGGCACATGTACTGCACGTAGCACACTTACCTCACAAAGCACACGTACTGCACATAGAACACTTATCTCACAAAGCACACCTACTGCACATAGAACACTTATCTCACATAGCACATGTACTGCACATAGAACACTTACCTCACATGGCACTTACCTCACATGGCACTTACCTCACATGGCACACGTACTGCACGTAGCACACTTGCCTCACAAAGCACACGTACTGCACATAGAACACTTATCTCACAAAGCACACATACTGCACATAGAACACTTATCTCACATAGCACATGTACTGCACATAGAACACTTACCTCACATGGCACTTACCTCACATGGCACTTACCTCACATGGCACATGTACTGCACGTAGCACACTTACCTCACAAAGCACACGTACTGCACATAGAACACTTATCTCACAAAGCACACATACTGCACATAGAACACTTATCTCACATAGCACATGTACTGCACATAGAACACTTACCTCACATGGCACTTACCTCACATGGCACTTACCTCACATGGCACATGTACTGCACGTAGCACACTTACCTCACAAAGCACACGTACTGCACATAGAACACTTATCTCACAAAGCACACATACTGCACATAGAACACTTATCTCACATAGCACATGTACTGCACATAGAACACTTATCTCACATGGCACTTACCTCACATGGCACACGTACTGCACGTAGCACTTACCTCACATGGCACTTACCTCACATGGCACACATACTGCACGTAGCACTTACCTCACATGGCACTTACCTCACATGGCACACGTACTGCATGTAGCACTTACCTCACATGGCACTTACCTCACATGGCACACGTACTGCACGTAGCACTTACCTCACATGGCACTTACCTCACATGGCACACGTACCGCACGTAGCACTTAACTCACATGGCACTTACCTCACATGGCACACGTACTGCACGTAGCACTTACCACACATGGCACTTACCTCACATGGCACATGTACTGCACGTAGCACACTTACCTCACATGGCACTTACCTCACATGGCACACGTACTGCACGTAGCACTTACCTCACATGGCACTTACCTCACATGGCACTTATCTCACATGGCACACGTACTGCACGTAGCACTTACCTCACATGGCACTTACCTCACATGGCACACGTACTGCACATAGCACACTTACCTCACATGGCACTTACCTCACATGGCACACGTACTGCACGTAGCACTTACCTCACATGGCACTTACCTCACATGGCACACGTACTGCACGTAGCACTTACCTCACATGGCACTTACCTCACATGGCATACGTACTGCATGTAGCACACTTACCTCACATGGCACTTACCTCACATGGCACACGTACTGCACGTAGCACTTACCTCACATGGCACACGTACTGCACGTAGCACTTACCTCACATGGCACTTACCTCACATGGCACACGTACTGCACGTAGCACTTACCTCACATGGCACTTACCTCACATGGCACACGTACTGCACGTAGCACTTACCTCACATGGCACACGTACTGCACATAGCACACTTACCTCACATGGCACACGTACTGCATGTAGCACTTACCTCACATGGCACTTACCTCACATGGCACTTACCTCACATGGCACACGTACTGCACGTAGCACTTACCTCACATGGCACTTACCTCACATGGCACACGTACTGCATGTAGCACTTACCTCACATGGTACTTACCTCACATGGCACTTACCTCACATGGCACACGTACTGCACGTAGCACTTACCTCACATGGCACTTACCTCACATGGCACTTACCTCACATGGCACATGTACTGCACGTAGCACACTTACCTCAGATAGCACACGTACTGCACATAGAACACTTATCTCACAAAGCACACATACTGCACATAGAACACTTATCTCACATAGCACATGTACTGCACATAGAACACTTACCTCACATGGCACTTACCTCACATGGCACTTACCTCACATGGCACACGTACTGCACGTAGCACTTACCTCACATGGCACTTACCTCACATGGCACACATACTGCACGTAGCACTTACCTCACATGGCACTTACCTCACATGGCACACGTACTGCACGTAGCACTTACCTCACATGGCACACGTACTGCACGTAGCACTTACCTCACATGGCACTTACCTCACATGGCACACGTACTGCATGTAGCACTTACCTCACATGGCACTTACCTCACATGGCACTTACCTCACATGGCACATGTACTGCACGTAGCACACTTACCTCACATAGCACACGTACTGCACATAGAACACTTATCTCACAAAGCACACATACTGCACATAGAACACTTATCTCACATAGCACATGTACTGCACATAGAACACTTATCTCACATGGCACTTACCTCACATGGCACACGTACTGCACGTAGCACTTACCTCACATGGCACTTACCTCACATGGCACACATACTGCACGTAGCACTTACCTCACATGGCACTTACCTCACATGGCACACGTACTGCATGTAGCACTTACCTCACATGGCACTTACCTCACATGGCACACGTACTGCACGTAGCACTTACCTCACATGGCACTTACCTCACATGGCACACGTACCGCACGTAGCACTTAACTCACATGGCACTTACCTCACATGGCACACGTACTGCACGTAGCACTTACCACACATGGCACTTACCTCACATGGCACATGTACTGCACGTAGCACACTTACCTCACATGGCACTTACCTCACATGGCACACGTACTGCACGTAGCACTTACCTCACATGGCACTTACCTCACATGGCACTTATCTCACATGGCACACGTACTGCACGTAGCACTTACCTCACATGGCACTTACCTCACATGGCACACGTACTGCACATAGCACACTTACCTCACATGGCACTTACCTCACATGGCACACGTACTGCACGTAGCACTTACCTCACATGGCACTTACCTCACATGGCACACGTACTGCACGTAGCACTTACCTCACATGGCACTTACCTCACATGGCATACGTACTGCATGTAGCACACTTACCTCACATGGCACTTACCTCACATGGCACACGTACTGCACGTAGCACTTACCTCACATGGCACACGTACTGCACGTAGCACTTACCTCACATGGCACTTACCTCACATGGCACACGTACTGCACGTAGCACTTACCTCACATGGCACTTACCTCACATGGCACACGTACTGCACGTAGCACTTACCTCACATGGCACACGTACTGCACATAGCACACTTACCTCACATGGCACACGTACTGCATGTAGCACTTACCTCACATGGCACTTACCTCACATGGCACTTACCTCACATGGCACACGTACTGCACGTAGCACTTACCTCACATGGCACTTACCTCACATGGCACACGTACTGCATGTAGCACTTACCTCACATGGTACTTACCTCACATGGCACTTACCTCACATGGCACACGTACTGCACGTAGCACTTACCTCACATGGCACTTACCTCACATGGCACTTACCTCACATGGCACATGTACTGCACGTAGCACACTTACCTCAGATAGCACACGTACTGCACATAGAACACTTATCTCACAAAGCACACATACTGCACATAGAACACTTATCTCACATAGCACATGTACTGCACATAGAACACTTACCTCACATGGCACTTACCTCACATGGCACTTACCTCACATGGCACACGTACTGCACGTAGCACTTACCTCACATGGCACTTACCTCACATGGCACACATACTGCACGTAGCACTTACCTCACATGGCACTTACCTCACATGGCACACGTACTGCACGTAGCACTTACCTCACATGGCACACGTACTGCACGTAGCACTTACCTCACATGGCACTTACCTCACATGGCACACGTACTGCATGTAGCACTTACCTCACATGGCACTTACCTCACATGGCACTTACCTCACATGGCACATGTACTGCACGTAGCACACTTACCTCACATAGCACACGTACTGCACATAGAACACTTATCTCACAAAGCACACATACTGCACATAGAACACTTATCTCACATAGCACATGTACTGCACATAGACCACTTACCTCACATGGCACTTACCTCACATGGCACACATACTGCACGTAGCACTTACCTCACATGGCACTTACCTCACATGGCACACGTACTGCATGTAGCACTTACCTCACATGGCACTTACCTCACATGGCACACGTACTGCACGTAGCACTTACCTCACATGGCACTTACCTCACATGGCACACGTACCGCACGTAGCACTTAACTCACATGGCACTTACCTCACATGGCACACGTACTGCACGTAGCACACTTACCTCACATGGCACACTTACCTCACATGGCACACATACTGCACGTAGCACACTTACCTCACATAGCACACGTACTGCACATAGAACACTTATCTCACAAAGCACACATACTGCACATAGAACACTTATCTCACATAGCACATGTACTGCACATAGAACACTTACCTCACATGGCACTTACCTCACATGGCACTTACCTCACATGGCACACGTACTGCACGTAGCACTTACCTCACATGGCACTTACCTCACATGGCACACGTACTGCATGTAGCACTTACCTCACATGGCACTTACCTCACATGGCACACGTACTGCACGTAGCACTTACCTCACATGGCACATGTACTGCACGTAGCACACTTACCTCACAAAGCACACGTACTGCACATAGAACACTTATCTCACAAAGCACACATACTGCACATAGAACACTTATCTCACATAGCACATGTACTGCACATAGAACACTTACCTCACATGGCACTTACCTCACATGGCACATGTACTGCACGTAGCACACTTACCTCACAAAGCACACGTACTGCACGTAGCATTTACCTCACATGGCACTTACCTCACATGGCACACGTACTGCACATAGAACACTTATCTCACAAAGCACACATACTGCACATAGAACACTTATCTCACATAGCACATGTACTGCACATAGAACACTTACCTCACATGGCACTTACCTCACATGGCACTTACCTCACATGGCACACGTACTGCACGTAGCACTTATCTCACATGGCACTTACCTCACATGGCACACGTACTGCATGTAGCACTTACCTCACATGGCACTTACCTCACATGGCACTTACCTCACATGGCACATGTACTGCACGTAGCACACTTACCTCACATAGCACACGTACTGCACATAGAACACTTATCTCACAAAGCACAATACTGCACATAGAACACTTCTCACATAGCACATGTACTGCACATAGAACACTTACCTCACATGGCACTTACCTCACATGGCACTTACCTCACATGGCACACGTACTGCACGTAGCACTTACCTCACATGGCACTTACCTCACATGGCACTTACCTCACATGGCACACGTACTGCACGTAGCACTTACCTCACATGGCACTTACCTCACATGGCACACGTACTGCATGTAGCACTTACCTCACATGGCACTTACCTCACATGGCACTTACCTCACATGGCACACGTACTGCACGTAGCACTTACCTCACATGGCACTTACCTCACATGGCACTTACCTCACATGGCACATGTACTGCACGTAGCACACTTACCTCACAAAGCACACGTACTGCACATAGAACACTTATCTCACAAAGCACACATACTGCACATAGAACACTTATCTCACATAGCACATGTACTGCACATAGAACTTACCTCACATGGCACTTACCTCACATGGCACATGTACTGCACGTAGCACACTTACCTCACAAAGCACACGTACTGCACATAGAACACTTATCTCACAAAGCACACATACTGCACATAGAACACTTATCTCACATAGCACATGTACTGCACATAGAACACTTACCTCACATGGCACTTACCTCACATGGCACACGTACTGCACGTAGCACTTACCTCACATGGCACTTACCTCACATGGCACATGTACTGCATGTAGCACACTTACCTCACATAGCACACGTACTGCACATAGAACACTTGTCTCACAAAGCACACATACTGCACATAGAACACTTATCTCACATAGCACATGTACTGCACATAGAACACTTACCTCACATGGCACTTACCTCACATGGCACTTACCTCACATGGCACATGTACTGCACGTAGCACACTTACCTCACAAAGCACACGTACTGCACATAGAACACTTATCTCACAAAGCACACATACTGCACATAGAACACTTATCTCACATAGCACATGTACTGCACATAGAACACTTACCTCACATGGCACTTACCTCACATGGCACTTACCTCACATGGCACACGTACTGTACGTAGCACTTACCTCACATGGCACTTACCTCACATGGCACACATACTGCACGTAGCACTTACCTCACATGGCACTTACCTCACATGGCACATGTACTGCACGTAGCACACTTACCTCACATAGCACACGTACTGCACATAGAACACTTATCTCATAAAGCACACATACTGCACATAGAACACTTATCTCACATAGCACATGTACTGCACATAGAACACTTACCTCACATGGCACTTACCTCACATGGCACTTACCTCACATGGCACATGTACTGCACGTAGCACACTTACCTCACAAAGCACACGTACTGCACATAGAACACTTATCTCACAAAGCACACATACTGCACATAGAACACTTATCTCACATAGCACATGTACTGCACATAGAACACTTACCTCACATGGCACTTACCTCACATGGCACTTACCTCACATGGCACATGTACTGCACGTAGCACACTTACCTCACAAAGCACACGTACTGCACATAGAACACTTATCTCACAAAGCACACATACTGCACATAGAACACTTATCTCACATAGCACATGTACTGCACATAGAACACTTACCTCACATGGCACTTACCTCACATGGCACTTACCTCACATGGCACTTACCTCACATGGCACATGTACTGCACGTAGCACACTTACCTCACAAAGCACACGTACTGCACATAGAACACTTATCTCACAAAGCACACATACTGCACATAGAACACTTATCTCACATAGCACATGTACTGCACATAGAACACTTACCTCACATGGCACTTACCTCACATGGCACTTACCTCACATGGCACATGTACTGCACGTAGCACACTTGCCTCACAAAGCACACGTACTGCACATAGAACACTTATCTCACAAAGCACACATACTGCACATAGAACACTTATCTCACATAGCACATGTACTGCACATAGAACACTTACCTCACATGGCACTTACCTCACATGGCACTTACCTCACATGGCACTTACCTCACATGGCACATGTACTGCACGTAGCACACTTACCTCACAAAGCACACGTACTGCACATAGAACACTTCTCACAAAGCACACATACTGCACATAGAACACTTATCTCACATAGCACATGTACTGCACATAGAACACTTACCTCACATGGCACTTACCCCACATGGCACTTACCTCACATGGCACACGTACTGCACGTAGCACTTACCTCACATGGCACTTACCTCACATGGCACACATACTGCACGTAGCACTTACCTCACATGGCACTTACCTCACATGGCACATGTACTGCACGTAGCACACTTACCTCACATAGCACACGTACTGCACATAGAACACTTATCTCACAAAGCACACATACTGCACATAGAACACTTATCTCACATAGCACATGTACTGCACATAGAACACTTACCTCACATGGCACTTACCTCACATGGCACTTACCTCACATGGCACATGTACTGCACGTAGCACACTTACCTCACAAAGCACACGTACTGCACATAGAACACTTATCTCACAAAGCACACATACTGCACATAGAACACTTATCTCACATAGCACATGTACTGCACATAGAACACTTACCTCACATGGCACTTACCTCACATGGCACTTACCTCACATGGCACATGTACTGCACGTAGCACACTTACCTCACAAAGCACACGTACTGCACATAGAACACTTATCTCACAAAGCACACATACTGCACATAGAACACTTATCTCACATAGCACATGTACTGCACATAGAACACTTACCTCACATGGCACTTACCTCACATGGCACTTACCTCACATGGCACATGTACTGCACGTAGCACACTTACCTCACAAAGCACACGTACTGCACATAGAACACTTATCTCACAAAGCACACCTACTGCACATAGAACACTTATCTCACATAGCACATGTACTGCACATAGAACACTTACCTCACATGGCACTTACCTCACATGGCACTTACCTCACATGGCACACGTACTGCACGTAGCACACTTGCCTCACAAAGCACACGTACTGCACATAGAACACTTATCTCACAAAGCACACATACTGCACATAGAACACTTATCTCACATAGCACATGTACTGCACATAGAACACTTACCTCACATGGCACTTACCTCACATGGCACTTACCTCACATGGCACATGTACTGCACGTAGCACACTTACCTCACAAAGCACACGTACTGCACATAGAACACTTATCTCACAAAGCACACAAACTGCACATAGAACACTTATCTCACATAGCACATGTACTGCACATAGAACACTTACCTCACATGGCACTTACCTCACATGGCACTTACCTCACATGGCACATGTACTGCACGTAGCACACTTACCTCACAAAGCACACGTACTGCACATAGAACACTTATCTCACAAAGCACACATACTGCACATAGAACACTTATCTCACATAGCACATGTACTGCACATAGAACACTTATCTCACATGGCACTTACCTCACATGGCACACGTACTGCACGTAGCACTTACCTCACATGGCACTTACCTCACATGGCACACATACTGCACGTAGCACTTACCTCACATGGCACTTACCTCACATGGCACTTACCTCACATGGCACATGTACTGCACGTAGCACACTTACCTCACAAAGCACAAGTACTGCACATAGAACACTTATCTCACAAAGCACACATACTGCACATAGAACACTTATCTCACATAGCACATGTACTGCACATAGAACACTTACCTCACATGGCACTTACCTCACATGGCACTTACCTCACATGGCACATGTACTGCACGTAGCACACTTGCCTCACAAAGCACACGTACTGCACATAGAACACTTATCTCACAAAGCACACATACTGCACATAGAACACTTATCTCACATAGCACATGTACTGCACATAGAACACTTACCTCACATGGCACTTACCTCACATGGCACTTACCTCACATGGCACTTACCTCACATGGCACATGTACTGCACGTAGCACACTTACCTCACAAAGCACACGTACTGCACATAGAACACTTCTCACAAAGCACACATACTGCACATAGAACACTTATCTCACATAGCACATGTACTGCACATAGAACACTTACCTCACATGGCACTTACCCCACATGGCACTTACCTCACATGGCACACGTACTGCACGTAGCACTTACCTCACATGGCACTTACCTCACATGGCACACATACTGCACGTAGCACTTACCTCACATGGCACTTACCTCACATGGCACATGTACTGCACGTAGCACACTTACCTCACATAGCACACGTACTGCACATAGAACACTTATCTCACAAAGCACACATACTGCACATAGAACACTTATCTCACATAGCACATGTACTGCACATAGAACACTTACCTCACATGGCACTTACCTCACATGGCACTTACCTCACATGGCACATGTACTGCACGTAGCACACTTACCTCACAAAGCACACGTACTGCACATAGAACACTTATCTCACAAAGCACACATACTGCACATAGAACACTTATCTCACATAGCACATGTACTGCACATAGAACACTTACCTCACATGGCACTTACCTCACATGGCACTTACCTCACATGGCACATGTACTGCACGTAGCACACTTACCTCACAAAGCACACGTACTGCACATAGAACACTTATCTCACAAAGCACACATACTGCACATAGAACACTTATCTCACATAGCACATGTACTGCACATAGAACACTTACCTCACATGGCACTTACCTCACATGGCACTTACCTCACATGGCACATGTACTGCACGTAGCACACTTACCTCACAAAGCACACGTACTGCACATAGAACACTTATCTCACAAAGCACACCTACTGCACATAGAACACTTATCTCACATAGCACATGTACTGCACATAGAACACTTACCTCACATGGCACTTACCTCACATGGCACTTACCTCACATGGCACACGTACTGCACGTAGCACACTTGCCTCACAAAGCACACGTACTGCACATAGAACACTTATCTCACAAAGCACACATACTGCACATAGAACACTTATCTCACATAGCACATGTACTGCACATAGAACACTTACCTCACATGGCACTTACCTCACATGGCACTTACCTCACATGGCACATGTACTGCACGTAGCACACTTACCTCACAAAGCACACGTACTGCACATAGAACACTTATCTCACAAAGCACACATACTGCACATAGAACACTTATCTCACATAGCACATGTACTGCACATAGAACACTTACCTCACATGGCACTTACCTCACATGGCACTTACCTCACATGGCACATGTACTGCACGTAGCACACTTACCTCACAAAGCACACGTACTGCACATAGAACACTTATCTCACAAAGCACACATACTGCACATAGAACACTTATCTCACATAGCACATGTACTGCACATAGAACACTTATCTCACATGGCACTTACCTCACATGGCACACGTACTGCACGTAGCACTTACCTCACATGGCACTTACCTCACATGGCACACATACTGCACGTAGCACTTACCTCACATGGCACTTACCTCACATGGCACACGTACTGCATGTAGCACTTACCTCACATGGCACTTACCTCACATGGCACACGTACTGCACGTAGCACTTACCTCACATGGCACTTACCTCACATGGCACACGTACCGCACGTAGCACTTAACTCACATGGCACTTACCTCACATGGCACACGTACTGCACGTAGCACACTTACCTCACATGGCACACTTACCTCACATGGCACACATACTGCACGTAGCACACTTACCTCACATAGCACACGTACTGCACATAGAACACTTATCTCACAAAGCACACATACTGCACATAGAACACTTATCTCACATAGCACATGTACTGCACATAGAACACTTACCTCACATGGCACTTACCTCACATGGCACTTACCTCACATGGCACACGTACTGCACGTAGCACTTACCTCACATGGCACTTACCTCACATGGCACACGTACTGCATGTAGCACTTACCTCACATGGCACTTACCTCACATGGCACACGTACTGCACGTAGCACTTACCTCACATGGCACATGTACTGCACGTAGCACACTTACCTCACAAAGCACACGTACTGCACATAGAACACTTATCTCACAAAGCACACATACTGCACATAGAACACTTATCTCACATAGCACATGTACTGCACATAGAACACTTACCTCACATGGCACTTACCTCACATGGCACATGTACTGCACGTAGCACACTTACCTCACAAAGCACACGTACTGCACGTAGCATTTACCTCACATGGCACTTACCTCACATGGCACACGTACTGCACATAGAACACTTATCTCACAAAGCACACATACTGCACATAGAACACTTATCTCACATAGCACATGTACTGCACATAGAACACTTACCTCACATGGCACTTACCTCACATGGCACTTACCTCACATGGCACACGTACTGCACGTAGCACTTATCTCACATGGCACTTACCTCACATGGCACACGTACTGCATGTAGCACTTACCTCACATGGCACTTACCTCACATGGCACTTACCTCACATGGCACATGTACTGCACGTAGCACACTTACCTCACATAGCACACGTACTGCACATAGAACACTTATCTCACAAAGCACAATACTGCACATAGAACACTTCTCACATAGCACATGTACTGCACATAGAACACTTACCTCACATGGCACTTACCTCACATGGCACTTACCTCACATGGCACACGTACTGCACGTAGCACTTACCTCACATGGCACTTACCTCACATGGCACTTACCTCACATGGCACACGTACTGCACGTAGCACTTACCTCACATGGCACTTACCTCACATGGCACACGTACTGCATGTAGCACTTACCTCACATGGCACTTACCTCACATGGCACTTACCTCACATGGCACACGTACTGCACGTAGCACTTACCTCACATGGCACTTACCTCACATGGCACTTACCTCACATGGCACATGTACTGCACGTAGCACACTTACCTCACAAAGCACACGTACTGCACATAGAACACTTATCTCACAAAGCACACATACTGCACATAGAACACTTATCTCACATAGCACATGTACTGCACATAGAACTTACCTCACATGGCACTTACCTCACATGGCACATGTACTGCACGTAGCACACTTACCTCACAAAGCACACGTACTGCACATAGAACACTTATCTCACAAAGCACACATACTGCACATAGAACACTTATCTCACATAGCACATGTACTGCACATAGAACACTTACCTCACATGGCACTTACCTCACATGGCACACGTACTGCACGTAGCACTTACCTCACATGGCACTTACCTCACATGGCACATGTACTGCATGTAGCACACTTACCTCACATAGCACACGTACTGCACATAGAACACTTGTCTCACAAAGCACACATACTGCACATAGAACACTTATCTCACATAGCACATGTACTGCACATAGAACACTTACCTCACATGGCACTTACCTCACATGGCACTTACCTCACATGGCACATGTACTGCACGTAGCACACTTACCTCACAAAGCACACGTACTGCACATAGAACACTTATCTCACAAAGCACACATACTGCACATAGAACACTTATCTCACATAGCACATGTACTGCACATAGAACACTTACCTCACATGGCACTTACCTCACATGGCACTTACCTCACATGGCACACGTACTGTACGTAGCACTTACCTCACATGGCACTTACCTCACATGGCACACATACTGCACGTAGCACTTACCTCACATGGCACTTACCTCACATGGCACATGTACTGCACGTAGCACACTTACCTCACATAGCACACGTACTGCACATAGAACACTTATCTCATAAAGCACACATACTGCACATAGAACACTTATCTCACATAGCACATGTACTGCACATAGAACACTTACCTCACATGGCACTTACCTCACATGGCACTTACCTCACATGGCACATGTACTGCACGTAGCACACTTACCTCACAAAGCACACGTACTGCACATAGAACACTTATCTCACAAAGCACACATACTGCACATAGAACACTTATCTCACATAGCACATGTACTGCACATAGAACACTTACCTCACATGGCACTTACCTCACATGGCACTTACCTCACATGGCACATGTACTGCACGTAGCACACTTACCTCACAAAGCACACGTACTGCACATAGAACACTTATCTCACAAAGCACACATACTGCACATAGAACACTTATCTCACATAGCACATGTACTGCACATAGAACACTTACCTCACATGGCACTTACCTCACATGGCACTTACCTCACATGGCACTTACCTCACATGGCACATGTACTGCACGTAGCACACTTACCTCACAAAGCACACGTACTGCACATAGAACACTTATCTCACAAAGCACACATACTGCACATAGAACACTTATCTCACATAGCACATGTACTGCACATAGAACACTTACCTCACATGGCACTTACCTCACATGGCACTTACCTCACATGGCACATGTACTGCACGTAGCACACTTGCCTCACAAAGCACACGTACTGCACATAGAACACTTATCTCACAAAGCACACATACTGCACATAGAACACTTATCTCACATAGCACATGTACTGCACATAGAACACTTACCTCACATGGCACTTACCTCACATGGCACTTACCTCACATGGCACTTACCTCACATGGCACATGTACTGCACGTAGCACACTTACCTCACAAAGCACACGTACTGCACATAGAACACTTCTCACAAAGCACACATACTGCACATAGAACACTTATCTCACATAGCACATGTACTGCACATAGAACACTTACCTCACATGGCACTTACCCCACATGGCACTTACCTCACATGGCACACGTACTGCACGTAGCACTTACCTCACATGGCACTTACCTCACATGGCACACATACTGCACGTAGCACTTACCTCACATGGCACTTACCTCACATGGCACATGTACTGCACGTAGCACACTTACCTCACATAGCACACGTACTGCACATAGAACACTTATCTCACAAAGCACACATACTGCACATAGAACACTTATCTCACATAGCACATGTACTGCACATAGAACACTTACCTCACATGGCACTTACCTCACATGGCACTTACCTCACATGGCACATGTACTGCACGTAGCACACTTACCTCACAAAGCACACGTACTGCACATAGAACACTTATCTCACAAAGCACACATACTGCACATAGAACACTTATCTCACATAGCACATGTACTGCACATAGAACACTTACCTCACATGGCACTTACCTCACATGGCACTTACCTCACATGGCACATGTACTGCACGTAGCACACTTACCTCACAAAGCACACGTACTGCACATAGAACACTTATCTCACAAAGCACACATACTGCACATAGAACACTTATCTCACATAGCACATGTACTGCACATAGAACACTTACCTCACATGGCACTTACCTCACATGGCACTTACCTCACATGGCACATGTACTGCACGTAGCACACTTACCTCACAAAGCACACGTACTGCACATAGAACACTTATCTCACAAAGCACACCTACTGCACATAGAACACTTATCTCACATAGCACATGTACTGCACATAGAACACTTACCTCACATGGCACTTACCTCACATGGCACTTACCTCACATGGCACACGTACTGCACGTAGCACACTTGCCTCACAAAGCACACGTACTGCACATAGAACACTTATCTCACAAAGCACACATACTGCACATAGAACACTTATCTCACATAGCACATGTACTGCACATAGAACACTTACCTCACATGGCACTTACCTCACATGGCACTTACCTCACATGGCACATGTACTGCACGTAGCACACTTACCTCACAAAGCACACGTACTGCACATAGAACACTTATCTCACAAAGCACACAAACTGCACATAGAACACTTATCTCACATAGCACATGTACTGCACATAGAACACTTACCTCACATGGCACTTACCTCACATGGCACTTACCTCACATGGCACATGTACTGCACGTAGCACACTTACCTCACAAAGCACACGTACTGCACATAGAACACTTATCTCACAAAGCACACATACTGCACATAGAACACTTATCTCACATAGCACATGTACTGCACATAGAACACTTATCTCACATGGCACTTACCTCACATGGCACACGTACTGCACGTAGCACTTACCTCACATGGCACTTACCTCACATGGCACACATACTGCACGTAGCACTTACCTCACATGGCACTTACCTCACATGGCACTTACCTCACATGGCACATGTACTGCACGTAGCACACTTACCTCACAAAGCACAAGTACTGCACATAGAACACTTATCTCACAAAGCACACATACTGCACATAGAACACTTATCTCACATAGCACATGTACTGCACATAGAACACTTACCTCACATGGCACTTACCTCACATGGCACTTACCTCACATGGCACATGTACTGCACGTAGCACACTTGCCTCACAAAGCACACGTACTGCACATAGAACACTTATCTCACAAAGCACACATACTGCACATAGAACACTTATCTCACATAGCACATGTACTGCACATAGAACACTTACCTCACATGGCACTTACCTCACATGGCACTTACCTCACATGGCACTTACCTCACATGGCACATGTACTGCACGTAGCACACTTACCTCACAAAGCACACGTACTGCACATAGAACACTTCTCACAAAGCACACATACTGCACATAGAACACTTATCTCACATAGCACATGTACTGCACATAGAACACTTACCTCACATGGCACTTACCCCACATGGCACTTACCTCACATGGCACACGTACTGCACGTAGCACTTACCTCACATGGCACTTACCTCACATGGCACACATACTGCACGTAGCACTTACCTCACATGGCACTTACCTCACATGGCACATGTACTGCACGTAGCACACTTACCTCACATAGCACACGTACTGCAC
This sequence comes from Brachyhypopomus gauderio, assembly GCF_052324685.1. Classification (NCBI taxonomy): domain Eukaryota; kingdom Metazoa; phylum Chordata; class Actinopteri; order Gymnotiformes; family Hypopomidae; genus Brachyhypopomus; species Brachyhypopomus gauderio. Next base: position 17,960,746 of record NC_135215.1, on the reverse strand, counting down.
ATAGAACACTTATCTCACAAAGCACACATACTGCACATAGAACACTTATCTCACATAGCACATGTACTGCACATAGAACACTTACCTCACATGGCACTTACCTCACATGGCACTTACCTCACATGGCACATGTACTGCACGTAGCACACTTACCTCACAAAGCACACGTACTGCACATAGAACACTTATCTCACAAAGCACACATACTGCACATAGAACACTTATCTCACATAGCACATGTACTGCACATAGAACACTTACCTCACATGGCACTTACCTCACATGGCACTTACCTCACATGGCACATGTACTGCACGTAGCACACTTACCTCACAAAGCACACGTACTGCACATAGAACACTTATCTCACAAAGCACACATACTGCACATAGAACACTTATCTCACATAGCACATGTACTGCACATAGAACACTTACCTCACATGGCACTTACCTCACATGGCACTTACCTCACATGGCACATGTACTGCACGTAGCACACTTACCTCACAAAGCACACGTACTGCACATAGAACACTTATCTCACAAAGCACACCTACTGCACATAGAACACTTATCTCACATAGCACATGTACTGCACATAGAACACTTACCTCACATGGCACTTACCTCACATGGCACTTACCTCACATGGCACACGTACTGCACGTAGCACACTTGCCTCACAAAGCACACGTACTGCACATAGAACACTTATCTCACAAAGCACACATACTGCACATAGAACACTTATCTCACATAGCACATGTACTGCACATAGAACACTTACCTCACATGGCACTTACCTCACATGGCACTTACCTCACATGGCACATGTACTGCACGTAGCACACTTACCTCACAAAGCACACGTACTGCACATAGAACACTTATCTCACAAAGCACACATACTGCACATAGAACACTTATCTCACATAGCACATGTACTGCACATAGAACACTTACCTCACATGGCACTTACCTCACATGGCACTTACCTCACATGGCACATGTACTGCACGTAGCACACTTACCTCACAAAGCACACGTACTGCACATAGAACACTTATCTCACAAAGCACACATACTGCACATAGAACACTTATCTCACATAGCACATGTACTGCACATAGAACACTTATCTCACATGGCACTTACCTCACATGGCACACGTACTGCACGTAGCACTTACCTCACATGGCACTTACCTCACATGGCACACATACTGCACGTAGCACTTACCTCACATGGCACTTACCTCACATGGCACTTACCTCACATGGCACATGTACTGCACGTAGCACACTTACCTCACAAAGCACAAGTACTGCACATAGAACACTTATCTCACAAAGCACACATACTGCACATAGAACACTTATCTCACATAGCACATGTACTGCACATAGAACACTTACCTCACATGGCACTTACCTCACATGGCACTTACCTCACATGGCACACGTACTGCACGTAGCACACTTGCCTCACAAAGCACACGTACTGCACATAGAACACTTATCTCACAAAGCACACATACTGCACATAGAACACTTATCTCATAGCACATGTACTGCACATAGAACACTTACCTCACATGGCACTTACCTCACATGGCACTTACCTCACATGGCACATGTACTGCACGTAGCACACTTACCTCACAAAGCACACGTACTGCACATAGAACACTTATCTCACAAAGCACACCTACTGCACATAGAACACTTATCTCACATAGCACATGTACTGCACATAGAACACTTACCTCACATGGCACTTACCTCACATGGCACTTACCTCACATGGCACACGTACTGCACGTAGCACACTTGCCTCACAAAGCACACGTACTGCACATAGAACACTTATCTCACAAAGCACACATACTGCACATAGAACACTTATCTCATAGCACATGTACTGCACATAGAACACTTACCTCACATGGCACTTACCTCACATGGCACACGTACTGCACGTAGCACACTTGCCTCACAAAGCACACGTACTGCACATAGAACACTTATCTCACAAAGCACACATACTGCACATAGAACACTTATCTCACGTAGCACATGTACTGCACATAGAACACTTACCTCACATGGCACTTACCTCACATGGCACTTACCTCACATGGCACACGTACTGCACGTAGCACACTTGCCTCACAAAGCACACGTACTGCACATAGAACACTTATCTCACAAAGCACACATACTGCACATAGAACACTTATCTCACATAGCACATGTACTGCACATAGAACACTTACCTCACATGGCACTTACCTCACATGGCACACGTACTGCACGTAGCACTTACCTCACATGGCACTTACCTCACATGGCACACATACTGCACGTAGCACTTACCTCACATGGCACTTACCTCACATGGCACTTACCTCACATGGCACATGTACTGCACGTAGCACAATTACCTCACAAAGCACAAGTACTGCACATAGAACACTTATCTCACAAAGCACACATACTGCACATAGAACACTTATCTCACATAGCACATGTACTGCACATAGAACACTTACCTCACATGGCACTTACCTCACATGGCACACGTACTGCACGTAGCACACTTGCCTCACAAAGCACACGTACTGCACATAGAACACTTATCTCACAAAGCACACATACTGCACATAGAACACTTATCTCACATAGCACATGTACTGCACATAGAACACTTACCTCACATGGCACTTACCTCACATGGCACTTACCTCACATGGCACACGTACTGCACGTAGCACACTTGCCTCACAAAGCACACGTACTGCACATAGAACACTTATCTCACAAAGCACACATACTGCACATAGAACACTTCTCACATAGCACATGTACTGCACATAGAACACTTACCTCACATGGCACTTACCTCACATGGCACTTACCTCACATGGCACACGTACTGCACGTAGCACACTTGCCTCACAAAGCACACATACTGCACATAGAACACTTATCTCACATAGCACATGTACTGCACATAGAACACTTATCTCACATGGCACTTACCTCACATGGCACACGTACTGCACGTAGCACTTACCTCACATGGCACTTACCTCACATGGCACACATACTGCACGTAGCACTTACCTCACATGGCACTTACCTCACATGGCACTTACCTCACATGGCACATGTACTGCACGTAGCACACTTACCTCACAAAGCACAAGTACTGCACATAGAACACTTATCTCACAAAGCACACATACTGCACATAGAACACTTATCTCACATAGCACATGTACTGCACATAGAACACTTACCTCACATGGCACTTACCTCACATGGCACTTACCTCACATGGCACACGTACTGCACGTAGCACACTTGCCTCACAAAGCACACGTACTGCACATAGAACACTTATCTCACAAAGCACACATACTGCACATAGAACACTTCTCACATAGCACATGTACTGCACATAGAACACTTACCTCACATGGCACTTACCTCACATGGCACTTACCTCACATGGCACACGTACTGCACGTAGCACACTTGCCTCACAAAGCACACATACTGCACATAGAACACTTATCTCACATAGCACATGTACTGCACATAGAACACTTACCTCACATGGCACTTACCTCACATGGCACACGTACTGCACGTAGCACACTTGCCTCACAAAGCACACGTACTGCACATAGAACACTTATCTCACAAAGCACACATACTGCACATAGAACACTTATCTCACATAGCACATGTACTGCACATAGAACACTTACCTCACATGGCACTTACCTCACATGGCACTTACCCCACATGGCACATGTACTGCACGTAGCACACTTACCTCACAAAGCACAAGTACTGCACATAGAACACTTATCTCACAAAGCACACATACTGCACATAGAACACTTATCTCACATAGCACATGTACTGCACATAGAACACTTACCTCACATGGCACTTACCTCACATGGCACTTACCTCACATGGCACACGTACTGCACGTAGCACACTTGCCTCACAAAGCACACGTACTGCACATAGAACACTTATCTCACAAAGCACACATACTGCACATAGAACACTTATCTCACATAGCACATGTACTGCACATAGAACACTTACCTCACATGGCACTTACCTCACATGGCACTTACCTCACATGGCACATGTACTGCACGTAGCACACTTACCTCACAAAGCACACGTACTGCACATAGAACACTTATCTCACAAAGCACACATACTGCACATAGAACACTTATCTCACATAGCACATGTACTGCACATAGAACACTTACCTCACATGGCACTTACCTCACATGGCACTTACCTCACATGGCACATGTACTGCACGTAGCACACTTACCTCACAAAGCACACGTACTGCACATAGAACACTTATCTCACAAAGCACACATACTGCACATAGAACACTTATCTCACATAGCACATGTACTGCACATAGAACACTTATCTCACATGGCACTTACCTCACATGGCACACGTACTGCACGTAGCACTTACCTCACATGGCACTTACCTCACATGGCACACATACTGCACGTAGCACTTACCTCACATGGCACTTACCTCACATGGCACATGTACTGCACGTAGCACACTTACCTCACAAAGCACAAGTACTGCACATAGAACACTTATCTCACAAAGCACACATACTGCACATAGAACACTTATCTCACATAGCACATGTACTGCACATAGAACACTTACCTCACATGGCACTTACCTCACATGGCACTTACCTCACATGGCACATGTACTGCACGTAGCACACTTGCCTCACAAAGCACACGTACTGCACATAGAACACTTATCTCACAAAGCACACATACTGCACATAGAACACTTATCTCACATAGCACATGTACTGCACATAGAACACTTACCTCACATGGCACTTACCTCACATGGCACTTACCTCACATGGCACTTACCTCACATGGCACATGTACTGCACGTAGCACACTTACCTCACAAAGCACACGTACTGCACATAGAACACTTCTCACAAAGCACACATACTGCACATAGAACACTTATCTCACATAGCACATGTACTGCACATAGAACACTTACCTCACATGGCACTTACCCCACATGGCACTTACCTCACATGGCACACGTACTGCACGTAGCACTTACCTCACATGGCACTTACCTCACATGGCACACATACTGCACGTAGCACTTACCTCACATGGCACTTACCTCACATGGCACATGTACTGCACGTAGCACACTTACCTCACATAGCACACGTACTGCACATAGAACACTTATCTCACAAAGCACACATACTGCACATAGAACACTTATCTCACATAGCACATGTACTGCACATAGAACACTTACCTCACATGGCACTTACCTCACATGGCACTTACCTCACATGGCACATGTACTGCACGTAGCACACTTACCTCACAAAGCACACGTACTGCACATAGAACACTTATCTCACAAAGCACACATACTGCACATAGAACACTTATCTCACATAGCACATGTACTGCACATAGAACACTTACCTCACATGGCACTTACCTCACATGGCACTTACCTCACATGGCACATGTACTGCACGTAGCACACTTACCTCACAAAGCACACGTACTGCACATAGAACACTTATCTCACAAAGCACACATACTGCACATAGAACACTTATCTCACATAGCACATGTACTGCACATAGAACACTTACCTCACATGGCACTTACCTCACATGGCACTTACCTCACATGGCACATGTACTGCACGTAGCACACTTACCTCACAAAGCACACGTACTGCACATAGAACACTTATCTCACAAAGCACACATACTGCACATAGAACACTTATCTCACATAGCACATGTACTGCACATAGAACACTTACCTCACATGGCACTTACCTCACATGGCACTTACCTCACATGGCACATGTACTGCACGTAGCACACTTACCTCACAAAGCACACGTACTGCACATAGAACACTTATCTCACAAAGCACACATACTGCACATAGAACACTTATCTCACATAGCACATGTACTGCACATAGAACACTTATCTCACATGGCACTTACCTCACATGGCACACGTACTGCACGTAGCACTTACCTCACATGGCACTTACCTCACATGGCACACATACTGCACGTAGCACTTACCTCACATGGCACTTACCTCACATGGCACATGTACTGCACGTAGCACACTTACCTCACAAAGCACAAGTACTGCACATAGAACACTTATCTCACAAAGCACACATACTGCACATAGAACACTTATCTCACATAGCACATGTACTGCACATAGAACACTTACCTCACATGGCACTTACCTCACATGGCACTTACCTCACATGGCACATGTACTGCACGTAGCACACTTGCCTCACAAAGCACACGTACTGCACATAGAACACTTATCTCACAAAGCACACATACTGCACATAGAACACTTATCTCACATAGCACATGTACTGCACATAGAACACTTACCTCACATGGCACTTACCTCACATGGCACTTACCTCACATGGCACTTACCTCACATGGCACATGTACTGCACGTAGCACACTTACCTCACAAAGCACACGTACTGCACATAGAACACTTCTCACAAAGCACACATACTGCACATAGAACACTTATCTCACATAGCACATGTACTGCACATAGAACACTTACCTCACATGGCACTTACCCCACATGGCACTTACCTCACATGGCACACGTACTGCACGTAGCACTTACCTCACATGGCACTTACCTCACATGGCACACATACTGCACGTAGCACTTACCTCACATGGCACTTACCTCACATGGCACATGTACTGCACGTAGCACACTTACCTCACATAGCACACGTACTGCACATAGAACACTTATCTCACAAAGCACACATACTGCACATAGAACACTTATCTCACATAGCACATGTACTGCACATAGAACACTTACCTCACATGGCACTTACCTCACATGGCACTTACCTCACATGGCACATGTACTGCACGTAGCACACTTACCTCACAAAGCACACGTACTGCACATAGAACACTTATCTCACAAAGCACACATACTGCACATAGAACACTTATCTCACATAGCACATGTACTGCACATAGAACACTTACCTCACATGGCACTTACCTCACATGGCACTTACCTCACATGGCACATGTACTGCACGTAGCACACTTACCTCACAAAGCACACGTACTGCACATAGAACACTTATCTCACAAAGCACACATACTGCACATAGAACACTTATCTCACATAGCACATGTACTGCACATAGAACACTTACCTCACATGGCACTTACCTCACATGGCACTTACCTCACATGGCACATGTACTGCACGTAGCACACTTACCTCACAAAGCACACGTACTGCACATAGAACACTTATCTCACAAAGCACACCTACTGCACATAGAACACTTATCTCACATAGCACATGTACTGCACATAGAACACTTACCTCACATGGCACTTACCTCACATGGCACTTACCTCACATGGCACACGTACTGCACGTAGCACACTTGCCTCACAAAGCACACGTACTGCACATAGAACACTTATCTCACAAAGCACACATACTGCACATAGAACACTTATCTCACATAGCACATGTACTGCACATAGAACACTTACCTCACATGGCACTTACCTCACATGGCACTTACCTCACATGGCACATGTACTGCACGTAGCACACTTACCTCACAAAGCACACGTACTGCACATAGAACACTTATCTCACAAAGCACACATACTGCACATAGAACACTTATCTCACATAGCACATGTACTGCACATAGAACACTTACCTCACATGGCACTTACCTCACATGGCACTTACCTCACATGGCACATGTACTGCACGTAGCACACTTACCTCACAAAGCACACGTACTGCACATAGAACACTTATCTCACAAAGCACACATACTGCACATAGAACACTTATCTCACATAGCACATGTACTGCACATAGAACACTTATCTCACATGGCACTTACCTCACATGGCACACGTACTGCACGTAGCACTTACCTCACATGGCACTTACCTCACATGGCACACATACTGCACGTAGCACTTACCTCACATGGCACTTACCTCACATGGCACTTACCTCACATGGCACATGTACTGCACGTAGCACACTTACCTCACAAAGCACAAGTACTGCACATAGAACACTTATCTCACAAAGCACACATACTGCACATAGAACACTTATCTCACATAGCACATGTACTGCACATAGAACACTTACCTCACATGGCACTTACCTCACATGGCACTTACCTCACATGGCACACGTACTGCACGTAGCACACTTGCCTCACAAAGCACACGTACTGCACATAGAACACTTATCTCACAAAGCACACATACTGCACATAGAACACTTATCTCATAGCACATGTACTGCACATAGAACACTTACCTCACATGGCACTTACCTCACATGGCACTTACCTCACATGGCACATGTACTGCACGTAGCACACTTACCTCACAAAGCACACGTACTGCACATAGAACACTTATCTCACAAAGCACACCTACTGCACATAGAACACTTATCTCACATAGCACATGTACTGCACATAGAACACTTACCTCACATGGCACTTACCTCACATGGCACTTACCTCACATGGCACACGTACTGCACGTAGCACACTTGCCTCACAAAGCACACGTACTGCACATAGAACACTTATCTCACAAAGCACACATACTGCACATAGAACACTTATCTCATAGCACATGTACTGCACATAGAACACTTACCTCACATGGCACTTACCTCACATGGCACACGTACTGCACGTAGCACACTTGCCTCACAAAGCACACGTACTGCACATAGAACACTTATCTCACAAAGCACACATACTGCACATAGAACACTTATCTCACGTAGCACATGTACTGCACATAGAACACTTACCTCACATGGCACTTACCTCACATGGCACTTACCTCACATGGCACACGTACTGCACGTAGCACACTTGCCTCACAAAGCACACGTACTGCACATAGAACACTTATCTCACAAAGCACACATACTGCACATAGAACACTTATCTCACATAGCACATGTACTGCACATAGAACACTTACCTCACATGGCACTTACCTCACATGGCACACGTACTGCACGTAGCACTTACCTCACATGGCACTTACCTCACATGGCACACATACTGCACGTAGCACTTACCTCACATGGCACTTACCTCACATGGCACTTACCTCACATGGCACATGTACTGCACGTAGCACAATTACCTCACAAAGCACAAGTACTGCACATAGAACACTTATCTCACAAAGCACACATACTGCACATAGAACACTTATCTCACATAGCACATGTACTGCACATAGAACACTTACCTCACATGGCACTTACCTCACATGGCACACGTACTGCACGTAGCACACTTGCCTCACAAAGCACACGTACTGCACATAGAACACTTATCTCACAAAGCACACATACTGCACATAGAACACTTATCTCACATAGCACATGTACTGCACATAGAACACTTACCTCACATGGCACTTACCTCACATGGCACTTACCTCACATGGCACACGTACTGCACGTAGCACACTTGCCTCACAAAGCACACGTACTGCACATAGAACACTTATCTCACAAAGCACACATACTGCACATAGAACACTTCTCACATAGCACATGTACTGCACATAGAACACTTACCTCACATGGCACTTACCTCACATGGCACTTACCTCACATGGCACACGTACTGCACGTAGCACACTTGCCTCACAAAGCACACATACTGCACATAGAACACTTATCTCACATAGCACATGTACTGCACATAGAACACTTATCTCACATGGCACTTACCTCACATGGCACACGTACTGCACGTAGCACTTACCTCACATGGCACTTACCTCACATGGCACACATACTGCACGTAGCACTTACCTCACATGGCACTTACCTCACATGGCACTTACCTCACATGGCACATGTACTGCACGTAGCACACTTACCTCACAAAGCACAAGTACTGCACATAGAACACTTATCTCACAAAGCACACATACTGCACATAGAACACTTACCTCACATGGCACACATACTGCACGTAGCACTTACCTCACATGGCACTTACCTCACATGGCACTTACCTCACATGGCACACGTACTGCACGTAGCACACTTGCCTCACAAAGCACACGTACTGCACATAGAACACTTATCTCACAAAGCACACATACTGCACATAGAACACTTATCTCACATAGCACATGTACTGCACATAGAACACTTACCTCACATGGCACACGTACTGCACGTAGCACTTACCTCACATGGCACTTACCTCACATGGCACACATACTGCACGTAGCACTTACCTCACATGGCACTTACCTCACATGGCACTTACCTCACATGGCACATGTACTGCACGTAGCACACTTACCTCACAAAGCACAAGTACTGCACATAGAACACTTATCTCACAAAGCACACATACTGCACATAGAACACTTATCTCACATAGCACATGTACTGCACATAGAACACTTACCTCACATGGCACTTACCTCACATGGCACTTACCCCACATGGCACATGTACTGCACGTAGCACACTTACCTCACAAAGCACACGTACTGCACATAGAACACTTATCTCACAAAGCACACATACTGCACATAGAACACTTATCTCACATAGCACATGTACTGCACATAGAACACTTACCTCACATGGCACTTACCTCACATGGCACTTACCTCACATGGCACACGTACTGCACGTAGCACACTTGCCTCACAAAGCACACGTACTGCACATAGAACACTTATCTCACAAAGCACACATACTGCACATAGAACACTTATCTCATAGCACATGTACTGCACATAGAACACTTACCTCACATGGCACTTACCTCACATGGCACTTACCTCACATGGCACATGTACTGCACGTAGCACACTTACCTCACAAAGCACACGTACTGCACATAGAACACTTATCTCACAAAGCACACCTACTGCACATAGAACACTTATCTCACATAGCACATGTACTGCACATAGAACACTTACCTCACATGGCACTTACCTCACATGGCACTTACCTCACATGGCACACGTACTGCACGTAGCACACTTGCCTCACAAAGCACACGTACTGCACATAGAACACTTATCTCACAAAGCACACATACTGCACATAGAACACTTATCTCATAGCACATGTACTGCACATAGAACACTTACCTCACATGGCACTTACCTCACATGGCACACGTACTGCACGTAGCACACTTGCCTCACAAAGCACACGTACTGCACATAGAACACTTATCTCACAAAGCACACATACTGCACATAGAACACTTATCTCACGTAGCACATGTACTGCACATAGAACACTTACCTCACATGGCACTTACCTCACATGGCACTTACCTCACATGGCACACGTACTGCACGTAGCACACTTGCCTCACAAAGCACACGTACTGCACATAGAACACTTATCTCACAAAGCACACATACTGCACATAGAACACTTATCTCACATAGCACATGTACTGCACATAGAACACTTACCTCACATGGCACTTACCTCACATGGCACACGTACTGCACGTAGCACTTACCTCACATGGCACTTACCTCACATGGCACACATACTGCACGTAGCACTTACCTCACATGGCACTTACCTCACATGGCACTTACCTCACATGGCACATGTACTGCACGTAGCACAATTACCTCACAAAGCACAAGTACTGCACATAGAACACTTATCTCACAAAGCACACATACTGCACATAGAACACTTATCTCACATAGCACATGTACTGCACATAGAACACTTACCTCACATGGCACTTACCTCACATGGCACACGTACTGCACGTAGCACACTTGCCTCACAAAGCACACGTACTGCACATAGAACACTTATCTCACAAAGCACACATACTGCACATAGAACACTTATCTCACATAGCACATGTACTGCACATAGAACACTTACCTCACATGGCACTTACCTCACATGGCACTTACCTCACATGGCACACGTACTGCACGTAGCACACTTGCCTCACAAAGCACACGTACTGCACATAGAACACTTATCTCACAAAGCACACATACTGCACATAGAACACTTCTCACATAGCACATGTACTGCACATAGAACACTTACCTCACATGGCACTTACCTCACATGGCACTTACCTCACATGGCACACGTACTGCACGTAGCACACTTGCCTCACAAAGCACACATACTGCACATAGAACACTTATCTCACATAGCACATGTACTGCACATAGAACACTTATCTCACATGGCACTTACCTCACATGGCACACGTACTGCACGTAGCACTTACCTCACATGGCACTTACCTCACATGGCACACATACTGCACGTAGCACTTACCTCACATGGCACTTACCTCACATGGCACTTACCTCACATGGCACATGTACTGCACGTAGCACACTTACCTCACAAAGCACAAGTACTGCACATAGAACACTTATCTCACAAAGCACACATACTGCACATAGAACACTTACCTCACATGGCACACATACTGCACGTAGCACTTACCTCACATGGCACTTACCTCACATGGCACTTACCTCACATGGCACACGTACTGCACGTAGCACACTTGCCTCACAAAGCACACGTACTGCACATAGAACACTTATCTCACAAAGCACACATACTGCACATAGAACACTTATCTCACATAGCACATGTACTGCACATAGAACACTTACCTCACATGGCACACGTACTGCACGTAGCACTTACCTCACATGGCACTTACCTCACATGGCACACATACTGCACGTAGCACTTACCTCACATGGCACTTACCTCACATGGCACTTACCTCACATGGCACATGTACTGCACGTAGCACACTTACCTCACAAAGCACAAGTACTGCACATAGAACACTTATCTCACAAAGCACACATACTGCACATAGAACACTTATCTCACATAGCACATGTACTGCACATAGAACACTTACCTCACATGGCACTTACCTCACATGGCACTTACCCCACATGGCACATGTACTGCACGTAGCACACTTACCTCACAAAGCACACGTACTGCACATAGAACACTTATCTCACAAAGCACACATACTGCACATAGAACACTTATCTCACATAGCACATGTACTGCACATAGAACACTTACCTCACATGGCACTTACCTCACATGGCACTTACCTCACATGGCACACGTACTGCACGTAGCACACTTGCCTCACAAAGCACACGTACTGCACATAGAACACTTATCTCACAAAGCACACATACTGCACATAGAACACTTATCTCATAGCACATGTACTGCACATAGAACACTTACCTCACATGGCACTTACCTCACATGGCACTTACCTCACATGGCACATGTACTGCACGTAGCACACTTACCTCACAAAGCACACGTACTGCACATAGAACACTTATCTCACAAAGCACACCTACTGCACATAGAACACTTATCTCACATAGCACATGTACTGCACATAGAACACTTACCTCACATGGCACTTACCTCACATGGCACTTACCTCACATGGCACACGTACTGCACGTAGCACACTTGCCTCACAAAGCACACGTACTGCACATAGAACACTTATCTCACAAAGCACACATACTGCACATAGAACACTTATCTCATAGCACATGTACTGCACATAGAACACTTACCTCACATGGCACTTACCTCACATGGCACACGTACTGCACGTAGCACACTTGCCTCACAAAGCACACGTACTGCACATAGAACACTTATCTCACAAAGCACACATACTGCACATAGAACACTTATCTCACGTAGCACATGTACTGCACATAGAACACTTACCTCACATGGCACTTACCTCACATGGCACTTACCTCACATGGCACACGTACTGCACGTAGCACACTTGCCTCACAAAGCACACGTACTGCACATAGAACACTTATCTCACAAAGCACACATACTGCACATAGAACACTTATCTCACATAGCACATGTACTGCACATAGAACACTTACCTCACATGGCACTTACCTCACATGGCACACGTACTGCACGTAGCACTTACCTCACATGGCACTTACCTCACATGGCACACATACTGCACGTAGCACTTACCTCACATGGCACTTACCTCACATGGCACTTACCTCACATGGCACATGTACTGCACGTAGCACACTTACCTCACAAAGCACAAGTACTGCACATAGAACACTTATCTCACAAAGCACACATACTGCACATAGAACACTTATCTCACATAGCACATGTACTGCACATAGAACACTTACCTCACATGGCACTTACCTCACATGGCACTTACCCCACATGGCACATGTACTGCACGTAGCACACTTACCTCACAAAGCACACGTACTGCACATAGAACACTTATCTCACAAAGCACACATACTGCACATAGAACACTTATCTCACATAGCACATGTACTGCACATAGAACACTTACCTCACATGGCACTTACCTCACATGGCACTTACCTCACATGGCACACGTACTGCACGTAGCACACTTGCCTCACAAAGCACACGTACTGCACATAGAACACTTATCTCACAAAGCACACATACTGCACATAGAACACTTATCTCATAGCACATGTACTGCACATAGAACACTTACCTCACATGGCACTTACCTCACATGGCACTTACCTCACATGGCACATGTACTGCACGTAGCACACTTACCTCACAAAGCACACGTACTGCACATAGAACACTTATCTCACAAAGCACACCTACTGCACATAGAACACTTATCTCACATAGCACATGTACTGCACATAGAACACTTACCTCACATGGCACTTACCTCACATGGCACTTACCTCACATGGCACACGTACTGCACGTAGCACACTTGCCTCACAAAGCACACGTACTGCACATAGAACACTTATCTCACAAAGCACACATACTGCACATAGAACACTTATCTCATAGCACATGTACTGCACATAGAACACTTACCTCACATGGCACTTACCTCACATGGCACACGTACTGCACGTAGCACACTTGCCTCACAAAGCACACGTACTGCACATAGAACACTTATCTCACAAAGCACACATACTGCACATAGAACACTTATCTCACGTAGCACATGTACTGCACATAGAACACTTACCTCACATGGCACTTACCTCACATGGCACTTACCTCACATGGCACACGTACTGCACGTAGCACACTTGCCTCACAAAGCACACGTACTGCACATAGAACACTTATCTCACAAAGCACACATACTGCACATAGAACACTTATCTCACATAGCACATGTACTGCACATAGAACACTTACCTCACATGGCACTTACCTCACATGGCACACGTACTGCACGTAGCACTTACCTCACATGGCACTTACCTCACATGGCACACATACTGCACGTAGCACTTACCTCACATGGCACTTACCTCACATGGCACTTACCTCACATGGCACATGTACTGCACGTAGCACAATTACCTCACAAAGCACAAGTACTGCACATAGAACACTTATCTCACAAAGCACACATACTGCACATAGAACACTTATCTCACATAGCACATGTACTGCACATAGAACACTTACCTCACATGGCACTTACCTCACATGGCACACGTACTGCACGTAGCACACTTGCCTCACAAAGCACACGTACTGCACATAGAACACTTATCTCACAAAGCACACATACTGCACATAGAACACTTATCTCACATAGCACATGTACTGCACATAGAACACTTACCTCACATGGCACTTACCTCACATGGCACTTACCTCACATGGCACACGTACTGCACGTAGCACACTTGCCTCACAAAGCACACGTACTGCACATAGAACACTTATCTCACAAAGCACACATACTGCACATAGAACACTTCTCACATAGCACATGTACTGCACATAGAACACTTACCTCACATGGCACTTACCTCACATGGCACTTACCTCACATGGCACACGTACTGCACGTAGCACACTTGCCTCACAAAGCACACATACTGCACATAGAACACTTATCTCACATAGCACATGTACTGCACATAGAACACTTACCTCACATGGCACTTACCTCACATGGCACTTACCTCACATGGCACACGTACTGCACGTAGCACACTTGCCTCACAAAGCACACGTACTGCACATAGAACACTTATCTCACAAAGCACACATACTGCACATAGAACACTTATCTCACATAGCACATGTACTGCACATAGAACACTTACCTCACATGGCACTTACCTCACATGGCACTTACCTCACATGGCACATGTACTGCACGTAGCACACTTACCTCACAAAGCACACGTACTGCACATAGAACACTTATCTCACAAAGCACACATACTGCACATAGAACACTTATCTCACAAAGCACACATACTGCACATAGAACACTTATCTCACATAGCACATGTACTGCACATAGAACACTTATCTCACATGGCACTTACCTCACATGGCACACGTACTGCACGTAGCACTTACCTCACATGGCACTTACCTCACATGGCACACATACTGCACGTAGCACTTACCTCACATGGCACTTACCTCACATGGCACTTACCTCACATGGCACATGTACTGCACGTAGCACACTTACCTCACAAAGCACAAGTACTGCACATAGAACACTTATCTCACAAAGCACACATACTGCACATAGAACACTTCTCACATAGCACATGTACTGCACATAGAACACTTACCTCACATGGCACTTACCTCACATGGCACTTACCTCACATGGCACACGTACTGCACGTAGCACACTTGCCTCACAAAGCACACATACTGCACATAGAACACTTATCTCACATAGCACATGTACTGCACATAGAACACTTATCTCACATGGCACTTACCTCACATGGCACACGTACTGCACGTAGCACTTACCTCACATGGCACTTACCTCACATGGCACACATACTGCACGTAGCACTTACCTCACATGGCACTTACCTCACATGGCACTTACCTCACATGGCACATGTACTGCACGTAGCACACTTACCTCACAAAGCACAAGTACTGCACATAGAACACTTATCTCACAAAGCACACATACTGCACATAGAACACTTATCTCACATAGCACATGTACTGCACATAGAACACTTACCTCACATGGCACTTACCTCACATGGCACTTACCTCACATGGCACACGTACTGCACGTAGCACACTTGCCTCACAAAGCACACGTACTGCACATAGAACACTTATCTCACAAAGCACACATACTGCACATAGAACACTTCTCACATAGCACATGTACTGCACATAGAACACTTACCTCACATGGCACTTACCTCACATGGCACACGTACTGCACGTAGCACACTTGCCTCACAAAGCACACATACTGCACATAGAACACTTATCTCACATAGCACATGTACTGCACATAGAACACTTATCTCACATGGCACTTACCTCACATGGCACACGTACTGCACGTAGCACTTACCTCACATGGCACTTACCTCACATGGCACACATACTGCACGTAGCACTTACCTCACATGGCACTTACCTCACATGGCACTTACCTCACATGGCACATGTACTGCACGTAGCACACTTACCTCACAAAGCACAAGTACTGCACATAGAACACTTATCTCACAAAGCACACATACTGCACATAGAACACTTATCTCACATAGCACATGTACTGCACATAGAACACTTACCTCACATGGCACTTACCTCACATGGCACTTACCTCACATGGCACACGTACTGCACGTAGCACACTTGCCTCACAAAGCACACGTACTGCACATAGAACACTTATCTCACAAAGCACACATACTGCACATAGAACACTTATCTCACATAGCACATGTACTGCACATAGAACACTTACCTCACATGGCACTTACCTCACATGGCACTTACCTCACATGGCACACGTACTGCACGTAGCACACTTACCTCACAAAGCACACGTACTGCACATAGAACACTTATCTCACAAAGCACACCTACTGCACATAGAACACTTATCTCACATAGCACATGTACTGCACATAGAACACTTACCTCACATGGCACTTACCTCACATGGCACTTACCTCACATGGCACACGTACTGCACGTAGCACACTTGCCTCACAAAGCACACGTACTGCACATAGAACACTTATCTCACAAAGCACACATACTGCACATAGAACACTTATCTCACATAGCACATGTACTGCACATAGAACACTTACCTCACATGGCACTTACCTCACATGGCACTTACCTCACATGGCACATGTACTGCACGTAGCACACTTACCTCACAAAGCACACGTACTGCACATAGAACACTTATCTCACAAAGCACACATACTGCACATAGAACACTTATCTCACATAGCACATGTACTGCACATAGAACACTTACCTCACATGGCACTTACCTCACATGGCACTTACCTCACATGGCACATGTACTGCACGTAGCACACTTACCTCACAAAGCACACGTACTGCACATAGAACACTTATCTCACAAAGCACACATACTGCACATAGAACACTTATCTCACATAGCACATGTACTGCACATAGAACACTTATCTCACATGGCACTTACCTCACATGGCACACGTACTGCACGTAGCACTTACCTCACATGGCACTTACCTCACATGGCACACATACTGCACGTAGCACTTACCTCACATGGCACTTACCTCACATGGCACTTACCTCACATGGCACATGTACTGCACGTAGCACACTTACCTCACAAAGCACAAGTACTGCACATAGAACACTTATCTCACAAAGCACACATACTGCACATAGAACACTTATCTCACATAGCACATGTACTGCACATAGAACACTTACCTCACATGGCACTTACCTCACATGGCACTTACCTCACATGGCACACGTACTGCACGTAGCACACTTGCCTCACAAAGCACACGTACTGCACATAGAACACTTATCTCACAAAGCACACATACTGCACATAGAACACTTATCTCATAGCACATGTACTGCACATAGAACACTTACCTCACATGGCACTTACCTCACATGGCACTTACCTCACATGGCACATGTACTGCACGTAGCACACTTACCTCACAAAGCACACGTACTGCACATAGAACACTTATCTCACAAAGCACACCTACTGCACATAGAACACTTATCTCACATAGCACATGTACTGCACATAGAACACTTACCTCACATGGCACTTACCTCACATGGCACTTACCTCACATGGCACACGTACTGCACGTAGCACACTTGCCTCACAAAGCACACGTACTGCACATAGAACACTTATCTCACAAAGCACACATACTGCACATAGAACACTTATCTCATAGCACATGTACTGCACATAGAACACTTACCTCACATGGCACTTACCTCACATGGCACACGTACTGCACGTAGCACACTTGCCTCACAAAGCACACGTACTGCACATAGAACACTTATCTCACAAAGCACACATACTGCACATAGAACACTTATCTCACGTAGCACATGTACTGCACATAGAACACTTACCTCACATGGCACTTACCTCACATGGCACTTACCTCACATGGCACACGTACTGCACGTAGCACACTTGCCTCACAAAGCACACGTACTGCACATAGAACACTTATCTCACAAAGCACACATACTGCACATAGAACACTTATCTCACATAGCACATGTACTGCACATAGAACACTTACCTCACATGGCACTTACCTCACATGGCACTTACCTCACATGGCACACGTACTGCACGTAGCACACTTGCCTCACAAAGCACACATACTGCACATAGAACACTTATCTCACATAGCACATGTACTGCACATAGAACACTTATCTCACATGGCACTTACCTCACATGGCACACGTACTGCACGTAGCACTTACCTCACATGGCACTTACCTCACATGGCACACATACTGCACGTAGCACTTACCTCACATGGCACTTACCTCACATGGCACTTACCTCACATGGCACATGTACTGCACGTAGCACACTTACCTCACAAAGCACAAGTACTGCACATAGAACACTTATCTCACAAAGCACACATACTGCACATAGAACACTTATCTCACATAGCACATGTACTGCACATAGAACACTTACCTCACATGGCACTTACCTCACATGGCACTTACCTCACATGGCACACGTACTGCACGTAGCACACTTGCCTCACAAAGCACACGTACTGCACATAGAACACTTATCTCACAAAGCACACATACTGCACATAGAACACTTCTCACATAGCACATGTACTGCACATAGAACACTTACCTCACATGGCACTTACCTCACATGGCACTTACCTCACATGGCACACGTACTGCACGTAGCACACTTGCCTCACAAAGCACACATACTGCACATAGAACACTTATCTCACATAGCACATGTACTGCACATAGAACACTTATCTCACATGGCACTTACCTCACATGGCACACGTACTGCACGTAGCACTTACCTCACATGGCACTTACCTCACATGGCACACATACTGCACGTAGCACTTACCTCACATGGCACTTACCTCACATGGCACTTACCTCACATGGCACATGTACTGCACGTAGCACACTTACCTCACAAAGCACAAGTACTGCACATAGAACACTTATCTCACAAAGCACACATACTGCACATAGAACACTTATCTCACATAGCACATGTACTGCACATAGAACACTTACCTCACATGGCACTTACCTCACATGGCACTTACCTCACATGGCACACGTACTGCACGTAGCACACTTGCCTCACAAAGCACACGTACTGCACATAGAACACTTATCTCACAAAGCACACATACTGCACATAGAACACTTATCTCACATAGCACATGTACTGCACATAGAACACTTACCTCACATGGCACTTACCTCACATGGCACTTACCTCACATGGCACACGTACTGCACGTAGCACACTTGCCTCACAAAGCACACATACTGCACATAGAACACTTATCTCACATAGCACATGTACTGCACATAGAACACTTATCTCACATGGCACTTACCTCACATGGCACACGTACTGCACGTAGCACTTACCTCACATGGCACTTACCTCACAAGGCACACATACTGCACGTAGCACTTACCTCACATGGCACTTACCTCACATGGCACTTACCTCACATGGCACATGTACTGCACGTAGCACACTTACCTCACAAAGCACAAGTACTGCACATAGAACACTTATCTCACAAAGCACACATACTGCACATAGAACACTTATCTCACATAGCACATGTACTGCACATAGAACACTTACCTCACATGGCACTTACCTCACATGGCACTTACCTCACATGGCACACGTACTGCACGTAGCACACTTGCCTCACAAAGCACACGTACTGCACATAGAACACTTATCTCACAAAGCACACATACTGCACATAGAACACTTATCTCACATAGCACATGTACTGCACATAGAACACTTACCTCACATGGCACTTACCTCACATGGCACTTACCTCACATGGCACACGTACTGCACGTAGCACACTTGCCTCACAAAGCACACGTACTGCACATAGAACACTTATCTCACAAAGCACACATACTGCACATAGAACACTTCTCACATAGCACATGTACTGCACATAGAACACTTACCTCACATGGCACTTACCTCACATGGCACACGTACTGCATGTAGCACACTTGCCTCACAAAGCACACGTACTGCACATAGAACACTTATCTCACAAAGCACACATACTGCACATAGAACACTTATCTCACATAGCACATGTACTGCACATAGAACACTTATCTCACATGGCACTTACCTCACATGGCACACGTACTGCACGTAGCACTTACCTCACATGGCACATGTACTGCACGTAGCACTTACCTCACATGGCACTTACCTCACATGGCACTTACCTCACATGGCACTTACCCCACATGGCACATGTACTGCACGTAGCACACTTACCTCACAAAGCACAAGTACTGCACATAGAACACTTATCTCACAAAGCACACATACTGCACATAGAACACTTATCTCACATAGCACATGTACTGCACATAGAACACTTACCTCACATGGCACTTACCTCACATGGCACTTACCTCACATGGCACACGTACTGCACGTAGCACACTTGCCTCACAAAGCACAAGTACTGCACATAGAACACTTATCTCACAAAGCACACATACTGCACATAGAACACTTATCTCACATAGCACATGTACTGCACATAGAACACTTACCTCACATGGCACTTACCTCACATGGCACTTACCTCACATGGCACATGTACTGCACGTAGCACACTTGCCTCACAAAGCACACGTACTGCACATAGAACACTTATCTCACAAAGCACACATACTGCACATAGAACACTTATCTCACATAGCACATGTACTGCACATAGAACACTTACCTCACATGGCACTTACCTCACATGGCACTTACCTCACATGGCACACGTACTGCACGTAGCACTTACCTCACATGGCACTTACCTCACATGGCACACATACTGCACGTAGCACTTACCTCACATGGCACTTACCTCACATGGCACTTACCTCACATGGCACACGTACTGCACGTAGCACACTTGCCTCACAAAGCACACGTACTGCACATAGAACACTTATCTCACATAGCACATGTACTGCACATAGAACACTTACCTCACATGGCACTTACCTCACATGGCACTTACCTCACATGGCACACGTACTGCACGTAGCACACTTGCCTCACAAAGCACACATACTGCACATAGAACACTTATCTCACATAGCACATGTACTGCACATAGAACACTTATCTCACATGGCACTTACCTCACATGGCACACGTACTGCACGTAGCACTTACCTCACATGGCACTTACCTCACATGGCACATGTACTGCACGTAGCACACTTGCCTCACAAAGCACACGTACTGCACATAGAACACTTCTCACATAGCACATGTACTGCACATAGAACACTTACCTCACATGGCACTTACCTCACATGGCACTTACCTCACATGGCACATGTACTGCACGTAGCACACTTGCCTCACAAAGCACACGTACTGCACATAGAACACTTATCTCACAAAGCACACATACTGCACATAGAACACTTATCTCACATAGCACATGTACTGCACATAGAACACTTACCTCACATGGCACTTACCTCACATGGCACTTACCTCACATGGCACACGTACTGCACGTAGCACACTTGCCTCACAAAGCACACGTACTGCACATAGAACACTTATCTCACAAAGCACACATACTGCACATAGAACACTTATCTCACATAGCACATGTACTGCACATAGAACACTTACCTCACATGGCACTTACCTCACATGGCACTTACCTCACATGGCACACGTACTGCACGTAGCACACTTGCCTCACAAAGCACACGTACTGCACATAGAACACTTATCTCACAAAGCACACATACTGCACATAGAACACTTATCTCACATAGCACATGTACTGCACATAGAACACTTACCTCACATGGCACTTACCTCACATGGCACATGTACTGCACGTAGCACTTACCTCACATGGCACTTACCTCACATGGCACACATACTGCACGTAGCACTTACCTCACATGGCACATGTACTGCACGTAGCACACTTACCTCACATAGCACACGTACTGCACATAGAACACTTATCTCACAAAGCACACATACTGCACATAAAACACTTCTCACATAGCACATGTACTGCACATAGAACACTTACCTCACATGGCACTTACCTCACATGGCACTTACCTCACATGGCACATGTACTGCACGTAGCACACTTACCTCACAAAGCACAAGTACTGCACATAGAACACTTATCTCACAAAGCACACATACTGCACATAGAACACTTATCTCACATAGCACATGTACTGCACATAGAACACTTACCTCACATGGCACTTACCTCACATGGCACACGTACTGCACGTAGCACACTTGCCTCACAAAGCACACGTACTGCACATAGAACACTTATCTCACAAAGCACACATACTGCACATAGAACACTTATCTCACATAGCACATGTACTGCACATAGAACACTTACCTCACATGGCACTTACCTCACATGGCACTTACCTCACATGGCACACGTACTGCACGTAGCACACTTGCCTCACAAAGCACACGTACTGCACATAGAACACTTATCTCACAAAGCACACATACTGCACATAGAACACTTCTCACATAGCACATGTACTGCACATAGAACACTTACCTCACATGGCACTTACCTCACATGGCACTTACCTCACATGGCACACGTACTGCACGTAGCACACTTGCCTCACAAAGCACACATACTGCACATAGAACACTTATCTCACATAGCACATGTACTGCACATAGAACACTTATCTCACATGGCACTTACCTCACATGGCACACGTACTGCACGTAGCACTTACCTCACATGGCACTTACCTCACATGGCACACATACTGCACGTAGCACTTACCTCACATGGCACTTACCTCACATGGCACTTACCTCACATGGCACATGTACTGCACGTAGCACACTTACCTCACAAAGCACAAGTACTGCACATAGAACACTTATCTCACAAAGCACACATACTGCACATAGAACACTTATCTCACATAGCACATGTACTGCACATAGAACACTTACCTCACATGGCACTTACCTCACATGGCACTTACCTCACATGGCACACGTACTGCACGTAGCACACTTGCCTCACAAAGCACACGTACTGCACATAGAACACTTATCTCACAAAGCACACATACTGCACATAGAACACTTATCTCATAGCACATGTACTGCACATAGAACACTTACCTCACATGGCACTTACCTCACATGGCACACGTACTGCACGTAGCACACTTGCCTCACAAAGCACACGTACTGCACATAGAACACTTATCTCACAAAGCACACATACTGCACATAGAACACTTATCTCACATAGCACATGTACTGCACATAGAACACTTACCTCACATGGCACTTACCTCACATGGCACACATACTGCACGTAGCACACTTGCCTCACAAAGCACACGTACTGCACATAGAACACTTATCTCACAAAGCACACATACTGCACATAGAACACTTATCTCATAGCACATGTACTGCACATAGAACACTTACCTCACATGGCACTTACCTCACATGGCACACGTACTGCACGTAGCACACTTGCCTCACAAAGCACACGTACTGCACATAGAACACTTATCTCACAAAGCACACATACTGCACATAGAACACTTATCTCACATAGCACATGTACTGCACATAGAACACTTACCTCACATGGCACTTACCTCACATGGCACTTACCTCACATGGCACACGTACTGCACGTAGCACACTTGCCTCACAAAGCACACGTACTGCACATAGAACACTTATCTCACAAAGCACACATACTGCACATAGAACACTTCTCACATAGCACATGTACTGCACATAGAACACTTACCTCACATGGCACTTACCTCACATGGCACACGTACTGCACGTAGCACACTTGCCTCACAAAGCACACGTACTGCACATAGAACACTTATCTCACAAAGCACACATACTGCACATAGAACACTTATCTCACATAGCACATGTACTGCACATAGAACACTTATCTCACATGGCACTTACCTCACATGGCACACGTACTGCACGTAGCACTTACCTCACATGGCACATGTACTGCACGTAGCACTTACCTCACATGGCACTTACCTCACATGGCACTTACCTCACATGGCACTTACCCCACATGGCACATGTACTGCACGTAGCACACTTACCTCACAAAGCACAAGTACTGCACATAGAACACTTATCTCACAAAGCACACATACTGCACATAGAACACTTATCTCACATAGCACATGTACTGCACATAGAACACTTACCTCACATGGCACTTACCTCACATGGCACTTACCTCACATGGCACATGTACTGCACGTAGCACACTTGCCTCACAAAGCACACGTACTGCACATAGAACACTTATCTCACAAAGCACACATACTGCACATAGAACACTTATCTCACATAGCACATGTACTGCACATAGAACACTTACCTCACATGGCACTTACCTCACATGGCACTTACCTCACATGGCACACGTACTGCACGTAGCACTTACCTCACATGGCACTTACCTCACATGGCACACATACTGCACGTAGCACTTACCTCACATGGCACTTACCTCACATGGCACACATACTGCACGTAGCACTTACCTCACATGGCACATGTACTGCACGTAGCACACTTACCTCACAAAGCACAAGTACTGCACATAGAACACTTATCTCACAAAGCACACATACTGCACATAGAACACTTATCTCACATAGCACATGTACTGCACATAGAACACTTACCTCACATGGCACTTACCTCACATGGCACTTACCTCACATGGCACACGTACTGCACGTAGCACACTTGCCTCACAAAGCACACGTACTGCACATAGAACACTTATCTCACAAAGCACACATACTGCACATAGAACACTTATCTCACATAGCACATGTACTGCACATAGAACACTTACCTCACATGGCACTTACCTCACATGGCACTTACCTCACATGGCACACGTACTGCACGTAGCACACTTGCCTCACAAAGCACACGTACTGCACATAGAACACTTATCTCACAAAGCACACATACTGCACATAGAACACTTATCTCACATAGCACATGTACTGCACATAGAACACTTACCTCACATGGCACTTACCTCACATGGCACTTACCTCACATGGCACACGTACTGCACGTAGCACACTTGCCTCACAAAGCACACGTACTGCACATAGAACACTTATCTCACAAAGCACACATACTGCACATAGAACACTTCTCACATAGCACATGTACTGCACATAGAACACTTACCTCACATGGCACTTACCTCACATGGCACACGTACTGCACGTAGCACACTTGCCTCACAAAGCACACGTACTGCACATAGAACACTTATCTCACAAAGCACACATACTGCACATAGAACACTTATCTCACATAGCACATGTACTGCACATAGAACACTTATCTCACATGGCACTTACCTCACATGGCACACGTACTGCACGTAGCACTTACCTCACATGGCACATGTACTGCACGTAGCACTTACCTCACATGGCACTTACCTCACATGGCACTTACCTCACATGGCACTTACCCCACATGGCACATGTACTGCACGTAGCACACTTACCTCACAAAGCACAAGTACTGCACATAGAACACTTATCTCACAAAGCACACATACTGCACATAGAACACTTATCTCACATAGCACATGTACTGCACATAGAACACTTACCTCACATGGCACTTACCTCACATGGCACTTACCTCACATGGCACATGTACTGCACGTAGCACACTTGCCTCACAAAGCACACGTACTGCACATAGAACACTTATCTCACAAAGCACACATACTGCACATAGAACACTTATCTCACATAGCACATGTACTGCACATAGAACACTTACCTCACATGGCACTTACCTCACATGGCACTTACCTCACATGGCACACGTACTGCACGTAGCACTTACCTCACATGGCACTTACCTCACATGGCACACATACTGCACGTAGCACTTACCTCACATGGCACTTACCTCACATGGCACTTACCTCACATGGCACTTACCTCACATGGCACATGTACTGCACGTAGCACACTTACCTCACAAAGCACAAGTACTGCACATAGAACACTTATCTCACAAAGCACACATACTGCACATAGAACA
Organism: Brachyhypopomus gauderio; assembly: GCF_052324685.1. Taxonomy (NCBI): domain Eukaryota; kingdom Metazoa; phylum Chordata; class Actinopteri; order Gymnotiformes; family Hypopomidae; genus Brachyhypopomus; species Brachyhypopomus gauderio. The sequence goes on along the minus strand of NC_135215.1, from coordinate 17,932,690 downwards.
CTTATCTCACATAGCACATGTACTGCACATAGAACACTTACCTCACATGGCACTTACCTCACATGGCACTTACCTCACATGGCACACGTACTGCACGTAGCACACTTGCCTCACAAAGCACACGTACTGCACATAGAACACTTATCTCACAAAGCACACATACTGCACATAGAACACTTATCTCACATAGCACATGTACTGCACATAGAACACTTACCTCACATGGCACTTACCTCACATGGCACTTACCTCACATGGCGCACGTACTGCACGTAGCACACTTGCCTCACAAAGCACACGTACTGCACATAGAACACTTATCTCACAAAGCACACATACTGCACATAGAACACTTATCTCACATAGCACATGTACTGCACATAGAACACTTACCTCACATGGCACTTACCTCACATGGCACTTACCTCACATGGCACACGTACTGCACGTAGCACACTTACCTCACAAAGCACACGTACTGCACATAGAACACTTATCTCACAAAGCACACATACTGCACATAGAACACTTATCTCATAGCACATGTACTGCACATAGAACACTTACCTCACATGGCACTTACCTCACATGGCACTTACCTCACATGGCACTTACCTCACATGGCACACGTACTGCACGTAGCACACTTGCCTCACAAAGCACACATACTGCACATAGAACACTTATCTCACATAGCACATGTACTGCACATAGAACACTTATCTCACATGGCACTTACCTCACATGGCACACGTACTGCACGTAGCACTTACCTCACATGGCACTTACCTCACATGGCACATGTACTGCACGTAGCACACTTGCCTCACAAAGCACACGTACTGCACATAGAACACTTCTCACATAGCACATGTACTGCACATAGAACACTTACCTCACATGGCACTTACCTCACATGGCACTTACCTCACATGGCACATGTACTGCACGTAGCACACTTGCCTCACAAAGCACACGTACTGCACATAGAACACTTATCTCACAAAGCACACATACTGCACATAGAACACTTATCTCACATAGCACATGTACTGCACATAGAACACTTATCTCACATGGCACTTACCTCACATGGCACACGTACTGCACGTAGCACTTACCTCACATGGCACTTACCTCACAAGGCACACATACTGCACGTAGCACTTACCTCACATGGCACTTACCTCACATGGCACTTACCTCACATGGCACATGTACTGCACGTAGCACACTTACCTCACAAAGCACAAGTACTGCACATAGAACACTTATCTCACAAAGCACACATACTGCACATAGAACACTTATCTCACATAGCACATGTACTGCACATAGAACACTTACCTCACATGGCACTTACCTCACATGGCACTTACCTCACATGGCACACGTACTGCACGTAGCACACTTGCCTCACAAAGCACACGTACTGCACATAGAACACTTATCTCACAAAGCACACATACTGCACATAGAACACTTATCTCACATAGCACATGTACTGCACATAGAACACTTACCTCACATGGCACTTACCTCACATGGCACTTACCTCACATGGCACACGTACTGCACGTAGCACACTTGCCTCACAAAGCACACGTACTGCACATAGAACACTTATCTCACAAAGCACACATACTGCACATAGAACACTTCTCACATAGCACATGTACTGCACATAGAACACTTACCTCACATGGCACTTACCTCACATGGCACACGTACTGCATGTAGCACACTTGCCTCACAAAGCACACGTACTGCACATAGAACACTTATCTCACAAAGCACACATACTGCACATAGAACACTTATCTCACATAGCACATGTACTGCACATAGAACACTTATCTCACATGGCACTTACCTCACATGGCACACGTACTGCACGTAGCACTTACCTCACATGGCACATGTACTGCACGTAGCACTTACCTCACATGGCACTTACCTCACATGGCACTTACCTCACATGGCACTTACCCCACATGGCACATGTACTGCACGTAGCACACTTACCTCACAAAGCACAAGTACTGCACATAGAACACTTATCTCACAAAGCACACATACTGCACATAGAACACTTATCTCACATAGCACATGTACTGCACATAGAACACTTACCTCACATGGCACTTACCTCACATGGCACTTACCTCACATGGCACACGTACTGCACGTAGCACACTTGCCTCACAAAGCACAAGTACTGCACATAGAACACTTATCTCACAAAGCACACATACTGCACATAGAACACTTATCTCACATAGCACATGTACTGCACATAGAACACTTACCTCACATGGCACTTACCTCACATGGCACTTACCTCACATGGCACATGTACTGCACGTAGCACACTTGCCTCACAAAGCACACGTACTGCACATAGAACACTTATCTCACAAAGCACACATACTGCACATAGAACACTTATCTCACATAGCACATGTACTGCACATAGAACACTTACCTCACATGGCACTTACCTCACATGGCACTTACCTCACATGGCACACGTACTGCACGTAGCACTTACCTCACATGGCACTTACCTCACATGGCACACATACTGCACGTAGCACTTACCTCACATGGCACTTACCTCACATGGCACTTACCTCACATGGCACACGTACTGCACGTAGCACACTTGCCTCACAAAGCACACGTACTGCACATAGAACACTTATCTCACATAGCACATGTACTGCACATAGAACACTTACCTCACATGGCACTTACCTCACATGGCACTTACCTCACATGGCACACGTACTGCACGTAGCACACTTGCCTCACAAAGCACACATACTGCACATAGAACACTTATCTCACATAGCACATGTACTGCACATAGAACACTTATCTCACATGGCACTTACCTCACATGGCACACGTACTGCACGTAGCACTTACCTCACATGGCACTTACCTCACATGGCACATGTACTGCACGTAGCACACTTGCCTCACAAAGCACACGTACTGCACATAGAACACTTCTCACATAGCACATGTACTGCACATAGAACACTTACCTCACATGGCACTTACCTCACATGGCACTTACCTCACATGGCACATGTACTGCACGTAGCACACTTGCCTCACAAAGCACACGTACTGCACATAGAACACTTATCTCACAAAGCACACATACTGCACATAGAACACTTATCTCACATAGCACATGTACTGCACATAGAACACTTACCTCACATGGCACTTACCTCACATGGCACTTACCTCACATGGCACACGTACTGCACGTAGCACACTTGCCTCACAAAGCACACGTACTGCACATAGAACACTTATCTCACAAAGCACACATACTGCACATAGAACACTTATCTCACATAGCACATGTACTGCACATAGAACACTTACCTCACATGGCACTTACCTCACATGGCACTTACCTCACATGGCACACGTACTGCACGTAGCACACTTGCCTCACAAAGCACACGTACTGCACATAGAACACTTATCTCACAAAGCACACATACTGCACATAGAACACTTATCTCACATAGCACATGTACTGCACATAGAACACTTACCTCACATGGCACTTACCTCACATGGCACATGTACTGCACGTAGCACTTACCTCACATGGCACTTACCTCACATGGCACACATACTGCACGTAGCACTTACCTCACATGGCACATGTACTGCACGTAGCACACTTACCTCACATAGCACACGTACTGCACATAGAACACTTATCTCACAAAGCACACATACTGCACATAAAACACTTCTCACATAGCACATGTACTGCACATAGAACACTTACCTCACATGGCACTTACCTCACATGGCACTTACCTCACATGGCACATGTACTGCACGTAGCACACTTACCTCACAAAGCACAAGTACTGCACATAGAACACTTATCTCACAAAGCACACATACTGCACATAGAACACTTATCTCACATAGCACATGTACTGCACATAGAACACTTACCTCACATGGCACTTACCTCACATGGCACACGTACTGCACGTAGCACACTTGCCTCACAAAGCACACGTACTGCACATAGAACACTTATCTCACAAAGCACACATACTGCACATAGAACACTTATCTCACATAGCACATGTACTGCACATAGAACACTTACCTCACATGGCACTTACCTCACATGGCACTTACCTCACATGGCACACGTACTGCACGTAGCACACTTGCCTCACAAAGCACACGTACTGCACATAGAACACTTATCTCACAAAGCACACATACTGCACATAGAACACTTCTCACATAGCACATGTACTGCACATAGAACACTTACCTCACATGGCACTTACCTCACATGGCACTTACCTCACATGGCACACGTACTGCACGTAGCACACTTGCCTCACAAAGCACACATACTGCACATAGAACACTTATCTCACATAGCACATGTACTGCACATAGAACACTTATCTCACATGGCACTTACCTCACATGGCACACGTACTGCACGTAGCACTTACCTCACATGGCACTTACCTCACATGGCACACATACTGCACGTAGCACTTACCTCACATGGCACTTACCTCACATGGCACTTACCTCACATGGCACATGTACTGCACGTAGCACACTTACCTCACAAAGCACAAGTACTGCACATAGAACACTTATCTCACAAAGCACACATACTGCACATAGAACACTTATCTCACATAGCACATGTACTGCACATAGAACACTTACCTCACATGGCACTTACCTCACATGGCACTTACCTCACATGGCACACGTACTGCACGTAGCACACTTGCCTCACAAAGCACACGTACTGCACATAGAACACTTATCTCACAAAGCACACATACTGCACATAGAACACTTATCTCATAGCACATGTACTGCACATAGAACACTTACCTCACATGGCACTTACCTCACATGGCACACGTACTGCACGTAGCACACTTGCCTCACAAAGCACACGTACTGCACATAGAACACTTATCTCACAAAGCACACATACTGCACATAGAACACTTATCTCACATAGCACATGTACTGCACATAGAACACTTACCTCACATGGCACTTACCTCACATGGCACACATACTGCACGTAGCACACTTGCCTCACAAAGCACACGTACTGCACATAGAACACTTATCTCACAAAGCACACATACTGCACATAGAACACTTATCTCATAGCACATGTACTGCACATAGAACACTTACCTCACATGGCACTTACCTCACATGGCACACGTACTGCACGTAGCACACTTGCCTCACAAAGCACACGTACTGCACATAGAACACTTATCTCACAAAGCACACATACTGCACATAGAACACTTATCTCACATAGCACATGTACTGCACATAGAACACTTACCTCACATGGCACTTACCTCACATGGCACTTACCTCACATGGCACACGTACTGCACGTAGCACACTTGCCTCACAAAGCACACGTACTGCACATAGAACACTTATCTCACAAAGCACACATACTGCACATAGAACACTTCTCACATAGCACATGTACTGCACATAGAACACTTACCTCACATGGCACTTACCTCACATGGCACACGTACTGCACGTAGCACACTTGCCTCACAAAGCACACGTACTGCACATAGAACACTTATCTCACAAAGCACACATACTGCACATAGAACACTTATCTCACATAGCACATGTACTGCACATAGAACACTTATCTCACATGGCACTTACCTCACATGGCACACGTACTGCACGTAGCACTTACCTCACATGGCACATGTACTGCACGTAGCACTTACCTCACATGGCACTTACCTCACATGGCACTTACCTCACATGGCACTTACCCCACATGGCACATGTACTGCACGTAGCACACTTACCTCACAAAGCACAAGTACTGCACATAGAACACTTATCTCACAAAGCACACATACTGCACATAGAACACTTATCTCACATAGCACATGTACTGCACATAGAACACTTACCTCACATGGCACTTACCTCACATGGCACTTACCTCACATGGCACATGTACTGCACGTAGCACACTTGCCTCACAAAGCACACGTACTGCACATAGAACACTTATCTCACAAAGCACACATACTGCACATAGAACACTTATCTCACATAGCACATGTACTGCACATAGAACACTTACCTCACATGGCACTTACCTCACATGGCACTTACCTCACATGGCACACGTACTGCACGTAGCACTTACCTCACATGGCACTTACCTCACATGGCACACATACTGCACGTAGCACTTACCTCACATGGCACTTACCTCACATGGCACACATACTGCACGTAGCACTTACCTCACATGGCACATGTACTGCACGTAGCACACTTACCTCACAAAGCACAAGTACTGCACATAGAACACTTATCTCACAAAGCACACATACTGCACATAGAACACTTATCTCACATAGCACATGTACTGCACATAGAACACTTACCTCACATGGCACTTACCTCACATGGCACTTACCTCACATGGCACACGTACTGCACGTAGCACACTTGCCTCACAAAGCACACGTACTGCACATAGAACACTTATCTCACAAAGCACACATACTGCACATAGAACACTTATCTCACATAGCACATGTACTGCACATAGAACACTTACCTCACATGGCACTTACCTCACATGGCACTTACCTCACATGGCACACGTACTGCACGTAGCACACTTGCCTCACAAAGCACACGTACTGCACATAGAACACTTATCTCACAAAGCACACATACTGCACATAGAACACTTATCTCACATAGCACATGTACTGCACATAGAACACTTACCTCACATGGCACTTACCTCACATGGCACTTACCTCACATGGCACACGTACTGCACGTAGCACACTTGCCTCACAAAGCACACGTACTGCACATAGAACACTTATCTCACAAAGCACACATACTGCACATAGAACACTTCTCACATAGCACATGTACTGCACATAGAACACTTACCTCACATGGCACTTACCTCACATGGCACACGTACTGCACGTAGCACACTTGCCTCACAAAGCACACGTACTGCACATAGAACACTTATCTCACAAAGCACACATACTGCACATAGAACACTTATCTCACATAGCACATGTACTGCACATAGAACACTTATCTCACATGGCACTTACCTCACATGGCACACGTACTGCACGTAGCACTTACCTCACATGGCACATGTACTGCACGTAGCACTTACCTCACATGGCACTTACCTCACATGGCACTTACCTCACATGGCACTTACCCCACATGGCACATGTACTGCACGTAGCACACTTACCTCACAAAGCACAAGTACTGCACATAGAACACTTATCTCACAAAGCACACATACTGCACATAGAACACTTATCTCACATAGCACATGTACTGCACATAGAACACTTACCTCACATGGCACTTACCTCACATGGCACTTACCTCACATGGCACATGTACTGCACGTAGCACACTTGCCTCACAAAGCACACGTACTGCACATAGAACACTTATCTCACAAAGCACACATACTGCACATAGAACACTTATCTCACATAGCACATGTACTGCACATAGAACACTTACCTCACATGGCACTTACCTCACATGGCACTTACCTCACATGGCACACGTACTGCACGTAGCACTTACCTCACATGGCACTTACCTCACATGGCACACATACTGCACGTAGCACTTACCTCACATGGCACTTACCTCACATGGCACTTACCTCACATGGCACTTACCTCACATGGCACATGTACTGCACGTAGCACACTTACCTCACAAAGCACAAGTACTGCACATAGAACACTTATCTCACAAAGCACACATACTGCACATAGAACACTTATCTCACATAGCACATGTACTGCACATAGAACACTTACCTCACATGGCACTTACCTCACATGGCACTTACCTCACATGGCACACGTACTGCACGTAGCACACTTGCCTCACAAAGCACACGTACTGCACATAGAACACTTATCTCACAAAGCACACATACTGCACATAGAACACTTATCTCACATAGCACATGTACTGCACATAGAACACTTACCTCACATGGCACTTACCTCACATGGCACTTACCTCACATGGCGCACGTACTGCACGTAGCACACTTGCCTCACAAAGCACACGTACTGCACATAGAACACTTATCTCACAAAGCACACATACTGCACATAGAACACTTATCTCACATAGCACATGTACTGCACATAGAACACTTACCTCACATGGCACTTACCTCACATGGCACTTACCTCACATGGCACACGTACTGCACGTAGCACACTTACCTCACAAAGCACACGTACTGCACATAGAACACTTATCTCACAAAGCACACATACTGCACATAGAACACTTATCTCATAGCACATGTACTGCACATAGAACACTTACCTCACATGGCACTTACCTCACATGGCACTTACCTCACATGGCACTTACCTCACATGGCACACGTACTGCACGTAGCACACTTGCCTCACAAAGCACACATACTGCACATAGAACACTTATCTCACATAGCACATGTACTGCACATAGAACACTTATCTCACATGGCACTTACCTCACATGGCACACGTACTGCACGTAGCACTTACCTCACATGGCACTTACCTCACATGGCACATGTACTGCACGTAGCACACTTGCCTCACAAAGCACACGTACTGCACATAGAACACTTCTCACATAGCACATGTACTGCACATAGAACACTTACCTCACATGGCACTTACCTCACATGGCACTTACCTCACATGGCACATGTACTGCACGTAGCACACTTGCCTCACAAAGCACACGTACTGCACATAGAACACTTATCTCACAAAGCACACATACTGCACATAGAACACTTATCTCACATAGCACATGTACTGCACATAGAACACTTACCTCACATGGCACTTACCTCACATGGCACTTACCTCACATGGCACACGTACTGCACGTAGCACACTTGCCTCACAAAGCACACGTACTGCACATAGAACACTTATCTCACAAAGCACACATACTGCACATAGAACACTTATCTCACATAGCACATGTACTGCACATAGAACACTTACCTCACATGGCACTTACCTCACATGGCACTTACCTCACATGGCACATGTACTGCACGTAGCACTTACCTCACATGGCACTTACCTCACATGGCACACATACTGCACGTAGCACTTACCTCACATGGCACATGTACTGCACGTAGCACACTTACCTCACATAGCACACGTACTGCACATAGAACACTTATCTCACAAAGCACACATACTGCACATAGAACACTTCTCACATAGCACATGTACTGCACATAGAACACTTACCTCACATGGCACTTACCTCACATGGCACTTACCTCACATGGCACATGTACTGCACGTAGCACACTTGCCTCACAAAGCACACGTACTGCACATAGAACACTTATCTCACAAAGCACACATACTGCACATAGAACACTTATCTCACATAGCACATGTACTGCACATAGAACACTTATCTCACATGGCACTTACCTCACATGGCACACGTACTGCACGTAGCACTTACCTCACATGGCACTTACCTCACATGGCACATGTACTGCACGTAGCACACTTGCCTCACAAAGCACACGTACTGCACATAGAACACTTATCTCACAAAGCACACATACTGCACATAGAACACTTATCTCACATAGCACATGTACTGCACATAGAACACTTACCTCACATGGCACTTACCTCACATGGCACTTACCTCACATGGCACACGTACTGCACGTAGCACACTTGCCTCACAAAGCACACGTACTGCACATAGAACACTTATCTCACAAAGCACACATACTGCACATAGAACACTTATCTCACATAGCACATGTACTGCACATAGAACACTTACCTCACATGGCACTTACCTCACATGGCACTTACCTCACATGGCACATGTACTGCACGTAGCACTTACCTCACATGGCACTTACCTCACATGGCACACGTACTGCACGTAGCACTTACCTCACATGGCACTTACCTCACATGGCACATGTACTGCACGTAGCACTTACCTCACATGGCACTTACCTCACATGGCACTTACCTCACATGGCACTTACCCCACATGGCACATGTACTGCACGTAGCACACTTACCTCACAAAGCACAAGTACTGCACATAGAACACTTATCTCACAAAGCACACATACTGCACATAGAACACTTATCTCACATAGCACATGTACTGCACATAGAACACTTACCTCACATGGCACTTACCTCACATGGCACACGTACTGCACGTAGCACACTTGCCTCACAAAGCACACGTACTGCACATAGAACACTTATCTCACAAAGCACACATACTGCACATAGAACACTTATCTCACATAGCACATGTACTGCACATAGAACACTTACCTCACATGGCACTTACCTCACATGGCACTTACCTCACATGGCACTTACCCCACATGGCACATGTACTGCACGTAGCACACTTACCTCACAAAGCACAAGTACTGCACATAGAACACTTATCTCACAAAGCACACATACTGCACATAGAACACTTATCTCACATAGCACATGTACTGCACATAGAACACTTACCTCACATGGCACTTACCTCACATGGCACTTACCTCACATGGCACACGTACTGCACGTAGCACACTTGCCTCACAAAGCACACGTACTGCACATAGAACACTTATCTCACAAAGCACACATACTGCACATAGAACACTTATCTCACATAGCACATGTACTGCACATAGAACACTTACCTCACATGGCACTTACCTCACATGGCACTTACCTCACATGGCACACGTACTGCACGTAGCACACTTGCCTCACAAAGCACACGTACTGCACATAGAACACTTATCTCACAAAGCACACATACTGCACATAGAACACTTCTCACATAGCACATGTACTGCACATAGAACACTTACCTCACATGGCACTTACCTCACATGGCACTTACCTCACATGGCACACGTACTGCACGTAGCACACTTGCCTCACAAAGCACACGTACTGCACATAGAACACTTATCTCACATAGCACATGTACTGCACATAGAACACTTACCTCACATGGCACTTACCTCACATGGCACTTACCTCACATGGCACACGTACTGCACGTAGCACACTTGCCTCACAAAGCACACGTACTGCACATAGAACACTTATCTCACAAAGCACACATACTGCACATAGAACACTTATCTCACATAGCACATGTACTGCACATAGAACACTTATCTCACATGGCACTTACCTCACATGGCACACGTACTGCACGTAGCACTTACCTCACATGGCACTTACCTCACATGGCACACGTACTGCACGTAGCACTTACCTCACATGGCACTTACCTCACATGGCACATGTACTGCACGTAGCACTTACCTCACATGGCACTTACCTCACATGGCACACGTACTGCACGTAGCACTTACCTCACATGGCACTTACCTCACATGGCACATGTACTGCACGTAGCACTTACCTCACATGGCACTTACCTCACATGGCACACGTACTGCACGTAGCACACTTGCCTCACAAAGCACACGTACTGCACATAGAACACCTATCTCACAAAGCACACATACTGCACATAGAACACTTATCTCACATAGCACATGTACTGCACATAGAACACTTATCTCACATGGCACTTACCTCACATGGCACACGTACTGCACGTAGCACTTACCTCACATGGCACTTACCTCACATGGCACATGTACTGCACGTAGCACTTACCTCACATGGCACTTACCTCACATGGCACTTACCTCACATGGCACTTACCCCACATGGCACATGTACTGCACGTAGCACACTTACCTCACAAAGCACAAGTACTGCACATAGAACACTTATCTCACAAAGCACACATACTGCACATAGAACACTTATCTCACATAGCACATGTACTGCACATAGAACACTTACCTCACATGGCACTTACCTCACATGGCACACGTACTGCACGTAGCACACTTGCCTCACAAAGCACACGTACTGCACATAGAACACTTATCTCACAAAGCACACATACTGCACATAGAACACTTCTCACATAGCACATGTACTGCACATAGAACACTTACCTCACATGGCACTTACCTCACATGGCACTTACCTCACATGGCACACGTACTGCACGTAGCACACTTGCCTCACAAAGCACACGTACTGCACATAGAACACTTATCTCACAAAGCACACATACTGCACATAGAACACTTATCTCACATAGCACATGTACTGCACATAGAACACTTACCTCACATGGCACTTACCTCACATGGCACTTACCTCACATGGCACACGTACTGCACGTAGCACACTTGCCTCACAAAGCACACGTACTGCACATAGAACACCTATCTCACAAAGCACACATACTGCACATAGAACACTTATCTCACATAGCACATGTACTGCACATAGAACACTTATCTCACATGGCACTTACCTCACATGGCACACGTACTGCACGTAGCACTTACCTCACATGGCACTTACCTCACATGGCACATGTACTGCACGTAGCACTTACCTCACATGGCACTTACCTCACATGGCACTTACCTCACATGGCACTTACCCCACATGGCACATGTACTGCACGTAGCACACTTACCTCACAAAGCACAAGTACTGCACATAGAACACTTATCTCACAAAGCACACATACTGCACATAGAACACTTATCTCACATAGCACATGTACTGCACATAGAACACTTATCTCACATGGCACTTACCTCACATGGCACACGTACTGCACGTAGCACTTACCTCACATGGCACTTACCTCACATGGCACATGTACTGCACGTAGCACTTACCTCACATGGCACTTACCTCACATGGCACTTACCCCACATGGCACATGTACTGCACGTAGCACACTTACCTCACAAAGCACAAGTACTGCACATAGAACACTTATCTCACAAAGCACACATACTGCACATAGAACACTTACCTCACATGGCACTTACCTCACATGGCACTTACCTCACATGGCACACGTACTGCACGTAGCACACTTGCCTCACAAAGCACACGTACTGCACATAGAACACTTATCTCACAAAGCACACATACTGCACATAGAACACTTATCTCACATAGCACATGTACTGCACATAGAACACTTACCTCACATGGCACTTACCTCACATGGCACACGTACTGCACGTAGCACTTACCTCACATGGCACTTACCTCACATGGCACACGTACTGCACGTAGCACTTACCTCACATGGCACTTACCTCACATGGCACATGTACTGCACGTAGCACTTACCTCACATGGCACTTACCTCACATGGCACTTACCTCACATGGCACTTACCCCACATGGCACATGTACTGCACATAGAACACTTACCTCACATGGCACTTACCTCACATGGCACTTACCTCACATGGCACTTACCTCACATGGCACATGTACTGCACGTAGCACTTACCTCACATGGCACTTACCTCACATGGCACTTACCTCACATGGCACTTACCCCACATGGCACATGTACTGCACGTAGCACACTTACCTCACAAAGCACAAGTACTGCACATAGAACACTTATCTCACAAAGCACACATACTGCACATAGAACACTTATCTCACATAGCACATGTACTGCACATAGAACACTTACCTCACATGGCACTTACCTCACATGGCACTTACCTCACATGGCACACGTACTGCACGTAGCACACTTGCCTCACAAAGCACACGTACTGCACATAGAACACTTATCTCACAAAGCACACATACTGCACATAGAACACTTATCTCACATAGCACATGTACTGCACATAGAACACTTACCTCACATGGCACTTACCTCACATGGCACTTACCTCACATGGCACACGTACTGCACGTAGCACACTTGCCTCACAAAGCACACGTACTGCACATAGAACACTTATCTCACAAAGCACACATACTGCACATAGAACACTTCTCACATAGCACATGTACTGCACATAGAACACTTACCTCACATGGCACTTACCTCACATGGCACTTACCTCACATGGCACACGTACTGCACGTAGCACACTTGCCTCACAAAGCACACGTACTGCACATAGAACACTTATCTCACAAAGCACACATACTGCACATAGAACACTTATCTCACATAGCACATGTACTGCACATAGAACACTTATCTCACATGGCACTTACCTCACATGGCACACGTACTGCACGTAGCACTTACCTCACATGGCACTTACCTCACATGGCACACGTACTGCACGTAGCACTTACCTCACATGGCACATGTACTGCACGTAGCACTTACCTCACATGGCACTTACCTCACATGGCACTTACCTCACATGGCACTTACCCCACATGGCACATGTACTGCACGTAGCACACTTACCTCACAAAGCACAAGTACTGCACATAGAACACTTATCTCACAAAGCACACATACTGCACATAGAACACTTATCTCACATAGCACATGTACTGCACATAGAACACTTACCTCACATGGCACTTACCTCACATGGCACTTACCTCACATGGCACACGTACTGCACGTAGCACACTTGCCTCACAAAGCACACGTACTGCACATAGAACACTTATCTCACATAGCACATGTACTGCACATAGAACACTTACCTCACATGGCACTTACCTCACATGGCACTTACCTCACATGGCACACGTACTGCACGTAGCACACTTGCCTCACAAAGCACACGTACTGCACATAGAACACTTATCTCACAAAGCACACATACTGCACATAGAACACTTATCTCACATAGCACATGTACTGCACATAGAACACTTACCTCACATGGCACTTACCTCACATGGCACTTACCTCACATGGCACACGTACTGCACGTAGCACACTTGCCTCACAAAGCACACGTACTGCACATAGAACACTTATCTCACAAAGCACACATACTGCACATAGAACACTTCTCACATAGCACATGTACTGCACATAGAACACTTACCTCACATGGCACTTACCTCACATGGCACTTACCTCACATGGCACACGTACTGCACGTAGCACACTTGCCTCACAAAGCACACGTACTGCACATAGAACACCTATCTCACAAAGCACACATACTGCACATAGAACACTTATCTCACATAGCACATGTACTGCACATAGAACACTTATCTCACATGGCACTTACCTCACATGGCACACGTACTGCACGTAGCACTTACCTCACATGGCACTTACCTCACATGGCACATGTACTGCACGTAGCACTTACCTCACATGGCACTTACCTCACATGGCACTTACCTCACATGGCACTTACCTCACATGGCACTTACCCCACATGGCACATGTACTGCACGTAGCACACTTACCTCACAAAGCACAAGTACTGCACATAGAACACTTATCTCACAAAGCACACATACTGCACATAGAACACTTATCTCACATAGCACATGTACTGCACATAGAACACTTACCTCACATGGCACTTACCTCACATGGCACTTACCTCACATGGCACACGTACTGCACGTAGCACACTTGCCTCACAAAGCACACGTACTGCACATAGAACACTTATCTCACAAAGCACACATACTGCACATAGAACACTTATCTAACATAGCACATGTACTGCACATAGAACACTTACCTCACATGGCACTTACCTCACATGGCACTTACCTCACATGGCACACGTACTGCACGTAGCACACTTGCCTCACAAAGCACACGTACTGCACATAGAACACTTATCTCACAAAGCACACATACTGCACATAGAACACTTATCTAACATAGCACATGTACTGCACATAGAACACTTACCTCACATGGCACTTACCTCACATGGCACTTACCTCACATGGCACACGTACTGCACGTAGCACACTTGCCTCACAAAGCACACGTACTGCACATAGAACACTTATCTCACAAAGCACACATACTGCACATAGAACACTTCTCACATAGCACATGTACTGCACATAGAACACTTACCTCACATGGCACTTACCTCACATGGCACTTACCTCACATGGCACACGTACTGCACGTAGCACACTTGCCTCACAAAGCACACGTACTGCACATAGAACACTTATCTCACAAAGCACACATACTGCACATAGAACACTTATCTCACATAGCACATGTACTGCACATAGAACACTTATCTCACATGGCACTTACCTCACATGGCACACGTACTGCACGTAGCACTTACCTCACATGGCACACGTACTGCACGTAGCACTTACCTCACATGGCACTTACCTCACATGGCACATGTACTGCACGTAGCACTTACCTCACATGGCACTTACCTCACATGGCACTTACCTCACATGGCACTTACCCCACATGGCACATGTACTGCACGTAGCACACTTACCTCACAAAGCACAAGTACTGCACATAGAACACTTATCTCACAAAGCACACATACTGCACATAGAACACTTATCTCACATAGCACATGTACTGCACATAGAACACTTACCTCACATGGCACTTACCTCACATGGCACTTACCTCACATGGCACACGTACTGCACGTAGCACACTTGCCTCACAAAGCACACGTACTGCACATAGAACACTTATCTCACAAAGCACACATACTGCACATAGAACACTTATCTCACATAGCACATGTACTGCACATAGAACACTTACCTCACATGGCACTTACCTCACATGGCACACGTACTGCACGTAGCACTTACCTCACATGGCACTTACCTCACATGGCACACGTACTGCACGTAGCACTTACCTCACATGGCACTTACCTCACATGGCACATGTACTGCACGTAGCACTTACCTCACATGGCACTTACCTCACATGGCACTTACCTCACATGGCACTTACCCCACATGGCACATGTACTGCACATAGAACACTTACCTCACATGGCACTTACCTCACATGGCACTTACCTCACATGGCACTTACCTCACATGGCACATGTACTGCACGTAGCACTTACCTCACATGGCACTTACCTCACATGGCACTTACCTCACATGGCACTTACCCCACATGGCACATGTACTGCACGTAGCACACTTACCTCACAAAGCACAAGTACTGCACATAGAACACTTATCTCACAAAGCACACATACTGCACATAGAACACTTATCTCACATAGCACATGTACTGCACATAGAACACTTACCTCACATGGCACTTACCTCACATGGCACTTACCTCACATGGCACACGTACTGCACGTAGCACACTTGCCTCACAAAGCACACGTACTGCACATAGAACACTTATCTCACAAAGCACACATACTGCACATAGAACACTTATCTCACATAGCACATGTACTGCACATAGAACACTTACCTCACATGGCACTTACCTCACATGGCACTTACCTCACATGGCACACGTACTGCACGTAGCACACTTGCCTCACAAAGCACACGTACTGCACATAGAACACTTATCTCACAAAGCACACATACTGCACATAGAACACTTCTCACATAGCACATGTACTGCACATAGAACACTTACCTCACATGGCACTTACCTCACATGGCACTTACCTCACATGGCACACGTACTGCACGTAGCACACTTGCCTCACAAAGCACACGTACTGCACATAGAACACTTATCTCACAAAGCACACATACTGCACATAGAACACTTATCTCACATAGCACATGTACTGCACATAGAACACTTATCTCACATGGCACTTACCTCACATGGCACACGTACTGCACGTAGCACTTACCTCACATGGCACTTACCTCACATGGCACACGTACTGCACGTAGCACTTACCTCACATGGCACTTACCTCACATGGCACATGTACTGCACGTAGCACTTACCTCACATGGCACTTACCTCACATGGCACTTACCTCACATGGCACTTACCCCACATGGCACATGTACTGCACGTAGCACACTTACCTCACAAAGCACAAGTACTGCACATAGAACACTTATCTCACAAAGCACACATACTGCACATAGAACACTTATCTCACATAGCACATGTACTGCACATAGAACACTTACCTCACATAGAACACTTACCTCACATGGCACTTACCTCACATGGCACACGTACTGCACGTAGCACACTTGCCTCACAAAGCACACGTACTGCACATAGAACACTTATCTCACAAAGCACACATACTGCACATAGAACACTTATCTCACATAGCACATGTACTGCACATAGAACACTTACCTCACATGGCACTTACCTCACATGGCACTTACCCCACATGGCACATGTACTGCACGTAGCACACTTACCTCACAAAGCACAAGTACTGCACATAGAACACTTATCTCACAAAGCACACATACTGCACATAGAACACTTATCTCACATAGCACATGTACTGCACATAGAACACTTACCTCACATGGCACTTACCTCACATGGCACTTACCTCACATGGCACACGTACTGCACGTAGCACACTTGCCTCACAAAGCACACGTACTGCACATAGAACACTTATCTCACAAAGCACACATACTGCACATAGAACACTTATCTCACATAGCACATGTACTGCACATAGAACACTTACCTCACATGGCACTTACCTCACATGGCACTTACCTCACATGGCACACGTACTGCACGTAGCACACTTGCCTCACAAAGCACACGTACTGCACATAGAACACTTATCTCACAAAGCACACATACTGCACATAGAACACTTCTCACATAGCACATGTACTGCACATAGAACACTTACCTCACATGGCACTTACCTCACATGGCACTTACCTCACATGGCACACGTACTGCACGTAGCACACTTGCCTCACAAAGCACACGTACTGCACATAGAACACTTATCTCACATAGCACATGTACTGCACATAGAACACTTACCTCACATGGCACTTACCTCACATGGCACTTACCTCACATGGCACACGTACTGCACGTAGCACACTTGCCTCACAAAGCACACGTACTGCACATAGAACACTTATCTCACAAAGCACACATACTGCACATAGAACACTTATCTCACATAGCACATGTACTGCACATAGAACACTTATCTCACATGGCACTTACCTCACATGGCACACGTACTGCACGTAGCACTTACCTCACATGGCACTTACCTCACATGGCACACGTACTGCACGTAGCACTTACCTCACATGGCACTTACCTCACATGGCACATGTACTGCACGTAGCACTTACCTCACATGGCACTTACCTCACATGGCACACGTACTGCACGTAGCACTTACCTCACATGGCACTTACCTCACATGGCACATGTACTGCACGTAGCACTTACCTCACATGGCACTTACCTCACATGGCACACGTACTGCACGTAGCACACTTGCCTCACAAAGCACACGTACTGCACATAGAACACCTATCTCACAAAGCACACATACTGCACATAGAACACTTATCTCACATAGCACATGTACTGCACATAGAACACTTATCTCACATGGCACTTACCTCACATGGCACACGTACTGCACGTAGCACTTACCTCACATGGCACTTACCTCACATGGCACATGTACTGCACGTAGCACTTACCTCACATGGCACTTACCTCACATGGCACTTACCTCACATGGCACTTACCCCACATGGCACATGTACTGCACGTAGCACACTTACCTCACAAAGCACAAGTACTGCACATAGAACACTTATCTCACAAAGCACACATACTGCACATAGAACACTTATCTCACATAGCACATGTACTGCACATAGAACACTTACCTCACATGGCACTTACCTCACATGGCACACGTACTGCACGTAGCACACTTGCCTCACAAAGCACACGTACTGCACATAGAACACTTATCTCACAAAGCACACATACTGCACATAGAACACTTCTCACATAGCACATGTACTGCACATAGAACACTTACCTCACATGGCACTTACCTCACATGGCACTTACCTCACATGGCACACGTACTGCACGTAGCACACTTGCCTCACAAAGCACACGTACTGCACATAGAACACTTATCTCACAAAGCACACATACTGCACATAGAACACTTATCTCACATAGCACATGTACTGCACATAGAACACTTACCTCACATGGCACTTACCTCACATGGCACTTACCTCACATGGCACACGTACTGCACGTAGCACACTTGCCTCACAAAGCACACGTACTGCACATAGAACACCTATCTCACAAAGCACACATACTGCACATAGAACACTTATCTCACATAGCACATGTACTGCACATAGAACACTTATCTCACATGGCACTTACCTCACATGGCACACGTACTGCACGTAGCACTTACCTCACATGGCACTTACCTCACATGGCACATGTACTGCACGTAGCACTTACCTCACATGGCACTTACCTCACATGGCACTTACCTCACATGGCACTTACCCCACATGGCACATGTACTGCACGTAGCACACTTACCTCACAAAGCACAAGTACTGCACATAGAACACTTATCTCACAAAGCACACATACTGCACATAGAACACTTATCTCACATAGCACATGTACTGCACATAGAACACTTATCTCACATGGCACTTACCTCACATGGCACACGTACTGCACGTAGCACTTACCTCACATGGCACTTACCTCACATGGCACATGTACTGCACGTAGCACTTACCTCACATGGCACTTACCTCACATGGCACTTACCTCACATGGCACTTACCCCACATGGCACATGTACTGCACGTAGCACACTTACCTCACAAAGCACAAGTACTGCACATAGAACACTTATCTCACAAAGCACACATACTGCACATAGAACACTTACCTCACATGGCACTTACCTCACATGGCACTTACCTCACATGGCACACGTACTGCACGTAGCACACTTGCCTCACAAAGCACACGTACTGCACATAGAACACTTATCTCACAAAGCACACATACTGCACATAGAACACTTATCTCACATAGCACATGTACTGCACATAGAACACTTACCTCACATGGCACTTACCTCACATGGCACACGTACTGCACGTAGCACTTACCTCACATGGCACTTACCTCACATGGCACACGTACTGCACGTAGCACTTACCTCACATGGCACTTACCTCACATGGCACATGTACTGCACGTAGCACTTACCTCACATGGCACTTACCTCACATGGCACTTACCTCACATGGCACTTACCCCACATGGCACATGTACTGCACATAGAACACTTACCTCACATGGCACTTACCTCACATGGCACTTACCTCACATGGCACTTACCTCACATGGCACATGTACTGCACGTAGCACTTACCTCACATGGCACTTACCTCACATGGCACTTACCTCACATGGCACTTACCCCACATGGCACATGTACTGCACGTAGCACACTTACCTCACAAAGCACAAGTACTGCACATAGAACACTTATCTCACAAAGCACACATACTGCACATAGAACACTTATCTCACATAGCACATGTACTGCACATAGAACACTTACCTCACATGGCACTTACCTCACATGGCACTTACCTCACATGGCACACGTACTGCACGTAGCACACTTGCCTCACAAAGCACACGTACTGCACATAGAACACTTATCTCACAAAGCACACATACTGCACATAGAACACTTATCTCACATAGCACATGTACTGCACATAGAACACTTACCTCACATGGCACTTACCTCACATGGCACTTACCTCACATGGCACACGTACTGCACGTAGCACACTTGCCTCACAAAGCACACGTACTGCACATAGAACACTTATCTCACAAAGCACACATACTGCACATAGAACACTTCTCACATAGCACATGTACTGCACATAGAACACTTACCTCACATGGCACTTACCTCACATGGCACTTACCTCACATGGCACACGTACTGCACGTAGCACACTTGCCTCACAAAGCACACGTACTGCACATAGAACACTTATCTCACAAAGCACACATACTGCACATAGAACACTTATCTCACATAGCACATGTACTGCACATAGAACACTTATCTCACATGGCACTTACCTCACATGGCACACGTACTGCACGTAGCACTTACCTCACATGGCACTTACCTCACATGGCACACGTACTGCACGTAGCACTTACCTCACATGGCACATGTACTGCACGTAGCACTTACCTCACATGGCACTTACCTCACATGGCACTTACCTCACATGGCACTTACCCCACATGGCACATGTACTGCACGTAGCACACTTACCTCACAAAGCACAAGTACTGCACATAGAACACTTATCTCACAAAGCACACATACTGCACATAGAACACTTATCTCACATAGCACATGTACTGCACATAGAACACTTACCTCACATGGCACTTACCTCACATGGCACTTACCTCACATGGCACACGTACTGCACGTAGCACACTTGCCTCACAAAGCACACGTACTGCACATAGAACACTTATCTCACATAGCACATGTACTGCACATAGAACACTTACCTCACATGGCACTTACCTCACATGGCACTTACCTCACATGGCACACGTACTGCACGTAGCACACTTGCCTCACAAAGCACACGTACTGCACATAGAACACTTATCTCACAAAGCACACATACTGCACATAGAACACTTATCTCACATAGCACATGTACTGCACATAGAACACTTACCTCACATGGCACTTACCTCACATGGCACTTACCTCACATGGCACACGTACTGCACGTAGCACACTTGCCTCACAAAGCACACGTACTGCACATAGAACACTTATCTCACAAAGCACACATACTGCACATAGAACACTTCTCACATAGCACATGTACTGCACATAGAACACTTACCTCACATGGCACTTACCTCACATGGCACTTACCTCACATGGCACACGTACTGCACGTAGCACACTTGCCTCACAAAGCACACGTACTGCACATAGAACACCTATCTCACAAAGCACACATACTGCACATAGAACACTTATCTCACATAGCACATGTACTGCACATAGAACACTTATCTCACATGGCACTTACCTCACATGGCACACGTACTGCACGTAGCACTTACCTCACATGGCACTTACCTCACATGGCACATGTACTGCACGTAGCACTTACCTCACATGGCACTTACCTCACATGGCACTTACCTCACATGGCACTTACCTCACATGGCACTTACCCCACATGGCACATGTACTGCACGTAGCACACTTACCTCACAAAGCACAAGTACTGCACATAGAACACTTATCTCACAAAGCACACATACTGCACATAGAACACTTATCTCACATAGCACATGTACTGCACATAGAACACTTACCTCACATGGCACTTACCTCACATGGCACTTACCTCACATGGCACACGTACTGCACGTAGCACACTTGCCTCACAAAGCACACGTACTGCACATAGAACACTTATCTCACAAAGCACACATACTGCACATAGAACACTTATCTAACATAGCACATGTACTGCACATAGAACACTTACCTCACATGGCACTTACCTCACATGGCACTTACCTCACATGGCACACGTACTGCACGTAGCACACTTGCCTCACAAAGCACACGTACTGCACATAGAACACTTATCTCACAAAGCACACATACTGCACATAGAACACTTATCTAACATAGCACATGTACTGCACATAGAACACTTACCTCACATGGCACTTACCTCACATGGCACTTACCTCACATGGCACACGTACTGCACGTAGCACACTTGCCTCACAAAGCACACGTACTGCACATAGAACACTTATCTCACAAAGCACACATACTGCACATAGAACACTTCTCACATAGCACATGTACTGCACATAGAACACTTACCTCACATGGCACTTACCTCACATGGCACTTACCTCACATGGCACACGTACTGCACGTAGCACACTTGCCTCACAAAGCACACGTACTGCACATAGAACACTTATCTCACAAAGCACACATACTGCACATAGAACACTTATCTCACATAGCACATGTACTGCACATAGAACACTTATCTCACATGGCACTTACCTCACATGGCACACGTACTGCACGTAGCACTTACCTCACATGGCACACGTACTGCACGTAGCACTTACCTCACATGGCACTTACCTCACATGGCACATGTACTGCACGTAGCACTTACCTCACATGGCACTTACCTCACATGGCACTTACCTCACATGGCACTTACCCCACATGGCACATGTACTGCACGTAGCACACTTACCTCACAAAGCACAAGTACTGCACATAGAACACTTATCTCACAAAGCACACATACTGCACATAGAACACTTATCTCACATAGCACATGTACTGCACATAGAACACTTACCTCACATGGCACTTACCTCACATGGCACTTACCTCACATGGCACACGTACTGCACGTAGCACACTTGCCTCACAAAGCACACGTACTGCACATAGAACACTTATCTCACAAAGCACACATACTGCACATAGAACACTTATCTCACATAGCACATGTACTGCACATAGAACACTTACCTCACATGGCACTTACCTCACATGGCACACGTACTGCACGTAGCACTTACCTCACATGGCACTTACCTCACATGGCACACGTACTGCACGTAGCACTTACCTCACATGGCACTTACCTCACATGGCACATGTACTGCACGTAGCACTTACCTCACATGGCACTTACCTCACATGGCACTTACCTCACATGGCACTTACCCCACATGGCACATGTACTGCACATAGAACACTTACCTCACATGGCACTTACCTCACATGGCACTTACCTCACATGGCACTTACCTCACATGGCACATGTACTGCACGTAGCACTTACCTCACATGGCACTTACCTCACATGGCACTTACCTCACATGGCACTTACCCCACATGGCACATGTACTGCACGTAGCACACTTACCTCACAAAGCACAAGTACTGCACATAGAACACTTATCTCACAAAGCACACATACTGCACATAGAACACTTATCTCACATAGCACATGTACTGCACATAGAACACTTACCTCACATGGCACTTACCTCACATGGCACTTACCTCACATGGCACACGTACTGCACGTAGCACACTTGCCTCACAAAGCACACGTACTGCACATAGAACACTTATCTCACAAAGCACACATACTGCACATAGAACACTTATCTCACATAGCACATGTACTGCACATAGAACACTTACCTCACATGGCACTTACCTCACATGGCACTTACCTCACATGGCACACGTACTGCACGTAGCACACTTGCCTCACAAAGCACACGTACTGCACATAGAACACTTATCTCACAAAGCACACATACTGCACATAGAACACTTCTCACATAGCACATGTACTGCACATAGAACACTTACCTCACATGGCACTTACCTCACATGGCACTTACCTCACATGGCACACGTACTGCACGTAGCACACTTGCCTCACAAAGCACACGTACTGCACATAGAACACTTATCTCACAAAGCACACATACTGCACATAGAACACTTATCTCACATAGCACATGTACTGCACATAGAACACTTATCTCACATGGCACTTACCTCACATGGCACACGTACTGCACGTAGCACTTACCTCACATGGCACTTACCTCACATGGCACACGTACTGCACGTAGCACTTACCTCACATGGCACTTACCTCACATGGCACATGTACTGCACGTAGCACTTACCTCACATGGCACTTACCTCACATGGCACTTACCTCACATGGCACTTACCCCACATGGCACATGTACTGCACGTAGCACACTTACCTCACAAAGCACAAGTACTGCACATAGAACACTTATCTCACAAAGCACACATACTGCACATAGAACACTTATCTCACATAGCACATGTACTGCACATAGAACACTTACCTCACATGGCACTTACCTCACATGGCACTTACCTCACATGGCACACGTACTGCACGTAGCACACTTGCCTCACAAAGCACACGTACTGCACATAGAACACTTATCTCACATAGCACATGTACTGCACATAGAACACTTACCTCACATGGCACTTACCTCACATGGCACTTACCTCACATGGCACACGTACTGCACGTAGCACACTTGCCTCACAAAGCACACGTACTGCACATAGAACACTTATCTCACAAAGCACACATACTGCACATAGAACACTTATCTCACATAGCACATGTACTGCACATAGAACACTTACCTCACATGGCACTTACCTCACATGGCACTTACCTCACATGGCACACGTACTGCACGTAGCACACTTGCCTCACAAAGCACACGTACTGCACATAGAACACTTATCTCACAAAGCACACATACTGCACATAGAACACTTCTCACATAGCACATGTACTGCACATAGAACACTTACCTCACATGGCACTTACCTCACATGGCACTTACCTCACATGGCACACGTACTGCACGTAGCACACTTGCCTCACAAAGCACACGTACTGCACATAGAACACCTATCTCACAAAGCACACATACTGCACATAGAACACTTATCTCACATAGCACATGTACTGCACATAGAACACTTATCTCACATGGCACTTACCTCACATGGCACACGTACTGCACGTAGCACTTACCTCACATGGCACTTACCTCACATGGCACATGTACTGCACGTAGCACTTACCTCACATGGCACTTACCTCACATGGCACTTACCTCACATGGCACTTACCCCACATGGCACATGTACTGCACGTAGCACACTTGCCTCACAAAGCACACGTACTGCACATAGAACACTTATCTCACAAAGCACACATACTGCACATAGAACACTTATCTAACATAGCACATGTACTGCACATAGAACACTTACCTCACATGGCACTTACCTCACATGGCACTTACCTCACATGGCACACGTACTGCACGTAGCACACTTGCCTCACAAAGCACACGTACTGCACATAGAACACTTATCTCACAAAGCACACATACTGCACATAGAACACTTATCTCACATAGCACATGTACTGCACATAGAACACTTACCTCACATGGCACTTACCTCACATGGCACTTACCTCACATGGCACACGTACTGCACGTAGCACACTTGCCTCACAAAGCACACGTACTGCACATAGAACACTTATCTCACAAAGCACACATACTGCACATAGAACACTTATCTCACATAGCACATGTACTGCACATAGAACACTTACCTCACATGGCACTTACCTCACATGGCACTTACCTCACATGGCACACGTACTGCACGTAGCACACTTGCCTCACAAAGCACACGTACTGCACATAGAACACTTATCTCACAAAGCACACATACTGCACATAGAACACTTCTCACATAGCACATGTACTGCACATAGAACACTTACCTCACATGGCACTTACCTCACATGGCACTTACCTCACATGGCACACGTACTGCACGTAGCACACTTGCCTCACAAAGCACACGTACTGCACATAGAACACTTATCTCACAAAGCACACATACTGCACATAGAACACTTATCTCACATAGCACATGTACTGCACATAGAACACTTATCTCACATGGCACTTACCTCACATGGCACACGTACTGCACGTAGCACTTACCTCACATGGCACTTACCTCACATGGCACACGTACTGCACGTAGCACTTACCTCACATGGCACATGTACTGCACGTAGCACTTACCTCACATGGCACTTACCTCACATGGCACTTACCTCACATGGCACTTACCCCACATGGCACATGTACTGCACGTAGCACACTTACCTCACAAAGCACAAGTACTGCACATAGAACACTTATCTCACAAAGCACACATACTGCACATAGAACACTTATCTCACATAGCACATGTACTGCACATAGAACACTTACCTCACATGGCACTTACCTCACATGGCACTTACCTCACATGGCACACGTACTGCACGTAGCACACTTGCCTCACAAAGCACACGTACTGCACATAGAACACTTATCTCACATAGCACATGTACTGCACATAGAACACTTACCTCACATGGCACTTACCTCACATGGCACTTACCTCACATGGCACACGTACTGCACGTAGCACACTTGCCTCACAAAGCACACGTACTGCACATAGAACACTTATCTCACAAAGCACACATACTGCACATAGAACACTTATCTCACATAGCACATGTACTGCACATAGAACACTTACCTCACATGGCACTTACCTCACATGGCACTTACCTCACATGGCACACGTACTGCACGTAGCACACTTGCCTCACAAAGCACACGTACTGCACATAGAACACTTATCTCACAAAGCACACATACTGCACATAGAACACTTCTCACATAGCACATGTACTGCACATAGAACACTTACCTCACATGGCACTTACCTCACATGGCACTTACCTCACATGGCACACGTACTGCACGTAGCACACTTGCCTCACAAAGCACACGTACTGCACATAGAACACTTATCTCACAAAGCACACATACTGCACATAGAACACTTATCTCACATAGCACATGTACTGCACATAGAACACTTATCTCACATGGCACTTACCTCACATGGCACACGTACTGCACGTAGCACTTACCTCACATGGCACACGTACTGCACGTAGCACTTACCTCACATGGCACTTACCTCACATGGCACATGTACTGCACGTAGCACTTACCTCACATGGCACTTACCTCACATGGCACTTACCTCACATGGCACTTACCCCACATGGCACATGTACTGCACGTAGCACACTTACCTCACAAAGCACAAGTACTGCACATAGAACACTTATCTCACAAAGCACACATACTGCACATAGAACACTTATCTCACATAGCACATGTACTGCACATAGAACACTTACCTCACATGGCACTTACCTCACATGGCACTTACCTCACATGGCACACGTACTGCACGTAGCACACTTGCCTCACAAAGCACACGTACTGCACATAGAACACTTATCTCACAAAGCACACATACTGCACATAGAACACTTATCTCACATAGCACATGTACTGCACATAGAACACTTACCTCACATGGCACTTACCTCACATGGCACACGTACTGCACGTAGCACTTACCTCACATGGCACTTACCTCACATGGCACACGTACTGCACGTAGCACTTACCTCACATGGCACTTACCTCACATGGCACATGTACTGCACGTAGCACTTACCTCACATGGCACTTACCTCACATGGCACTTACCTCACATGGCACTTACCCCACATGGCACATGTACTGCACATAGAACACTTACCTCACATGGCACTTACCTCACATGGCACTTACCTCACATGGCACTTACCTCACATGGCACATGTACTGCACGTAGCACTTACCTCACATGGCACTTACCTCACATGGCACTTACCTCACATGGCACTTACCCCACATGGCACATGTACTGCACGTAGCACACTTACCTCACAAAGCACAAGTACTGCACATAGAACACTTATCTCACAAAGCACACATACTGCACATAGAACACTTATCTCACATAGCACATGTACTGCACATAGAACACTTACCTCACATGGCACTTACCTCACATGGCACTTACCTCACATGGCACACGTACTGCACGTAGCACACTTGCCTCACAAAGCACACGTACTGCACATAGAACACTTATCTCACAAAGCACACATACTGCACATAGAACACTTATCTCACATAGCACATGTACTGCACATAGAACACTTACCTCACATGGCACTTACCTCACATGGCACTTACCTCACATGGCACACGTACTGCACGTAGCACACTTGCCTCACAAAGCACACGTACTGCACATAGAACACTTATCTCACAAAGCACACATACTGCACATAGAACACTTCTCACATAGCACATGTACTGCACATAGAACACTTACCTCACATGGCACTTACCTCACATGGCACTTACCTCACATGGCACACGTACTGCACGTAGCACACTTGCCTCACAAAGCACACGTACTGCACATAGAACACTTATCTCACAAAGCACACATACTGCACATAGAACACTTATCTCACATAGCACATGTACTGCACATAGAACACTTATCTCACATGGCACTTACCTCACATGGCACACGTACTGCACGTAGCACTTACCTCACATGGCACTTACCTCACATGGCACACGTACTGCACGTAGCACTTACCTCACATGGCACTTACCTCACATGGCACATGTACTGCACGTAGCACTTACCTCACATGGCACTTACCTCACATGGCACTTACCTCACATGGCACTTACCCCACATGGCACATGTACTGCACGTAGCACACTTACCTCACAAAGCACAAGTACTGCACATAGAACACTTATCTCACAAAGCACACATACTGCACATAGAACACTTATCTCACATAGCACATGTACTGCACATAGAACACTTACCTCACATGGCACTTACCTCACATGGCACTTACCTCACATGGCACACGTACTGCACGTAGCACACTTGCCTCACAAAGCACACGTACTGCACATAGAACACTTATCTCACATAGCACATGTACTGCACATAGAACACTTACCTCACATGGCACTTACCTCACATGGCACTTACCTCACATGGCACACGTACTGCACGTAGCACACTTGCCTCACAAAGCACACGTACTGCACATAGAACACTTATCTCACAAAGCACACATACTGCACATAGAACACTTATCTCACATAGCACATGTACTGCACATAGAACACTTACCTCACATGGCACTTACCTCACATGGCACTTACCTCACATGGCACACGTACTGCACGTAGCACACTTGCCTCACAAAGCACACGTACTGCACATAGAACACTTATCTCACAAAGCACACATACTGCACATAGAACACTTCTCACATAGCACATGTACTGCACATAGAACACTTACCTCACATGGCACTTACCTCACATGGCACTTACCTCACATGGCACACGTACTGCACGTAGCACACTTGCCTCACAAAGCACACGTACTGCACATAGAACACCTATCTCACAAAGCACACATACTGCACATAGAACACTTATCTCACATAGCACATGTACTGCACATAGAACACTTATCTCACATGGCACTTACCTCACATGGCACACGTACTGCACGTAGCACTTACCTCACATGGCACTTACCTCACATGGCACATGTACTGCACGTAGCACTTACCTCACATGGCACTTACCTCACATGGCACTTACCTCACATGGCACTTACCCCACATGGCACATGTACTGCACGTAGCACACTTACCTCACAAAGCACAAGTACTGCACATAGAACACTTATCTCACAAAGCACACATACTGCACATAGAACACTTATCTCACATAGCACATGTACTGCACATAGAACACTTACCTCACATGGCACTTACCTCACATGGCACTTACCTCACATGGCACACGTACTGCACGTAGCACACTTGCCTCACAAAGCACACGTACTGCACATAGAACACTTATCTCACAAAGCACACATACTGCACATAGAACACTTATCTAACATAGCACATGTACTGCACATAGAACACTTACCTCACATGGCACTTACCTCACATGGCACTTACCTCACATGGCACACGTACTGCACGTAGCACACTTGCCTCACAAAGCACACGTACTGCACATAGAACACTTATCTCACAAAGCACACATACTGCACATAGAACACTTCTCACATAGCACATGTACTGCACATAGAACACTTACCTCACATGGCACTTACCTCACATGGCACTTACCTCACATGGCACACGTACTGCACGTAGCACACTTGCCTCACAAAGCACACGTACTGCACATAGAACACTTATCTCACAAAGCACACATACTGCACATAGAACACTTATCTCACATAGCACATGTACTGCACATAGAACACTTATCTCACATGGCACTTACCTCACATGGCACACGTACTGCACGTAGCACTTACCTCACATGGCACACGTACTGCACGTAGCACTTACCTCACATGGCACTTACCTCACATGGCACATGTACTGCACGTAGCACTTACCTCACATGGCACTTACCTCACATGGCACTTACCTCACATGGCACTTACCCCACATGGCACATGTACTGCACGTAGCACACTTACCTCACAAAGCACAAGTACTGCACATAGAACACTTATCTCACAAAGCACACATACTGCACATAGAACACTTATCTCACATAGCACATGTACTGCACATAGAACACTTACCTCACATGGCACTTACCTCACATGGCACTTACCTCACATGGCACACGTACTGCACGTAGCACACTTGCCTCACAAAGCACACGTACTGCACATAGAACACTTATCTCACATAGCACATGTACTGCACATAGAACACTTACCTCACATGGCACTTACCTCACATGGCACTTACCTCACATGGCACACGTACTGCACGTAGCACACTTGCCTCACAAAGCACACGTACTGCACATAGAACACCTATCTCACAAAGCACACATACTGCACATAGAACACTTATCTCACATAGCACATGTACTGCACATAGAACACTTATCTCACATGGCACTTACCTCACATGGCACACGTACTGCACGTAGCACACTTGCCTCACAAAGCACACGTACTGCACATAGAACACTTATCTCACAAAGCACACATACTGCACATAGAACACTTATCTCACATAGCACATGTACTGCACATAGAACACTTACCTCACATGGCACTTACCTCACATGGCACACGTACTGCACGTAGCACACTTGCCTCACAAAGCACACGTACTGCACATAGAACACTTATCTCACAAAGCACACATACTGCACATAGAACACTTCTCACATAGCACATGTACTGCACATAGAACACTTACCTCACATGGCACTTACCTCACATGGCACTTACCTCACATGGCACACGTACTGCACGTAGCACACTTGCCTCACAAAGCACACGTACTGCACATAGAACACTTATCTCACAAAGCACACATACTGCACATAGAACACTTATCTCACATAGCACATGTACTGCACATAGAACACTTATCTCACATGGCACTTACCTCACATGGCACACGTACTGCACGTAGCACTTACCTCACATGGCACTTACCTCACATGGCACACGTACTGCACGTAGCACTTACCTCACATGGCACTTACCTCACATGGCACATGTACTGCACGTAGCACTTACCTCACATGGCACTTACCTCACATGGCACTTACCTCACATGGCACTTACCCCACATGGCACATGTACTGCACGTAGCACACTTACCTCACAAAGCACAAGTACTGCACATAGAACACTTATCTCACAAAGCACACATACTGCACATAGAACACTTATCTCACATAGCACATGTACTGCACATAGAACACTTACCTCACATGGCACTTACCTCACATGGCACTTACCTCACATGGCACACGTACTGCACGTAGCACACTTGCCTCACAAAGCACACGTACTGCACATAGAACACTTATCTCACATAGCACATGTACTGCACATAGAACACTTACCTCACATGGCACTTACCTCACATGGCACTTACCTCACATGGCACACGTACTGCACGTAGCACACTTGCCTCACAAAGCACACGTACTGCACATAGAACACCTATCTCACAAAGCACACATACTGCACATAGAACACTTATCTCACATAGCACATGTACTGCACATAGAACACTTATCTCACATGGCACTTACCTCACATGGCACACGTACTGCACGTAGCACACTTGCCTCACAAAGCACACGTACTGCACATAGAACACTTATCTCACAAAGCACACATACTGCACATAGAACACTTATCTCACATAGCACATGTACTGCACATAGAACACTTACCTCACATGGCACTTACCTCACATGGCACACGTACTGCACGTAGCACACTTGCCTCACAAAGCACACGTACTGCACATAGAACACTTATCTCACAAAGCACACATACTGCACATAGAACACTTCTCACATAGCACATGTACTGCACATAGAACACTTACCTCACATGGCACTTACCTCACATGGCACTTACCTCACATGGCACACGTACTGCACGTAGCACACTTGCCTCACAAAGCACACGTACTGCACATAGAACACTTATCTCACAAAGCACACATACTGCACATAGAACACTTATCTCACATAGCACATGTACTGCACATAGAACACTTATCTCACATGGCACTTACCTCACATGGCACACGTACTGCACGTAGCACTTACCTCACATGGCACTTACCTCACATGGCACACGTACTGCACGTAGCACTTACCTCACATGGCACTTACCTCACATGGCACATGTACTGCACGTAGCACTTACCTCACATGGCACTTACCTCACATGGCACTTACCTCACATGGCACTTACCCCACATGGCACATGTACTGCACGTAGCACACTTACCTCACAAAGCACAAGTACTGCACATAGAACACTTATCTCACAAAGCACACATACTGCACATAGAACACTTATCTCACATAGCACATGTACTGCACATAGAACACTTACCTCACATGGCACTTACCTCACATGGCACTTACCTCACATGGCACACGTACTGCACGTAGCACACTTGCCTCACAAAGCACACGTACTGCACATAGAACACTTATCTCACATAGCACATGTACTGCACATAGAACACTTACCTCACATGGCACTTACCTCACATGGCACTTACCTCACATGGCACACGTACTGCACGTAGCACACTTGCCTCACAAAGCACACGTACTGCACATAGAACACCTATCTCACAAAGCACACATACTGCACATAGAACACTTATCTCACATAGCACATGTACTGCACATAGAACACTTATCTCACATGGCACTTACCTCACATGGCACACGTACTGCACGTAGCACTTACCTCACATGGCACTTACCTCACATGGCACACGTACTGCACGTAGCACTTACCTCACATGGCACTTACCTCACATGGCACATGTACTGCACGTAGCACTTACCTCACATGGCACTTACCTCACATGGCACTTACCTCACATGGCACTTACCCCACATGGCACATGTACTGCACGTAGCACACTTACCTCACAAAGCACAAGTACTGCACATAGAACACTTATCTCACAAAGCACACATACTGCACATAGAACACTTATCTCACATAGCACATGTACTGCACATAGAACACTTACCTCACATGGCACTTACCTCACATGGCACTTACCTCACATGGCACACGTACTGCACGTAGCACACTTGCCTCACAAAGCACACGTACTGCACATAGAACACTTATCTCACAAAGCACACATACTGCACATAGAACACTTATCTCACATAGCACATGTACTGCACATAGAACACTTACCTCACATGGCACTTACCTCACATGGCACTTACCTCACATGGCACACGTACTGCACGTAGCACACTTGCCTCACAAAGCACACGTACTGCACATAGAACACTTATCTCACAAAGCACACATACTGCACATAGAACACTTCTCACATAGCACATGTACTGCACATAGAACACTTACCTCACATGGCACTTACCTCACATGGCACTTACCTCACATGGCACACGTACTGCACGTAGCACACTTGCCTCACAAAGCACACGTACTGCACATAGAACACTTATCTCACAAAGCACACATACTGCACATAGAACACTTATCTCACATAGCACATGTACTGCACATAGAACACTTATCTCACATGGCACTTACCTCACATGGCACACGTACTGCACGTAGCACTTACCTCACATGGCACTTACCTCACATGGCACATGTACTGCACGTAGCACTTACCTCACATGGCACTTACCTCACATGGCACTTACCTCACATGGCACTTACCCCACATGGCACATGTACTGCACGTAGCACACTTACCTCACAAAGCACAAGTACTGCACATAGAACACTTATCTCACAAAGCACACATACTGCACATAGAACACTTATCTCACATAGCACATGTACTGCACATAGAACACTTACCTCACATGGCACTTACCTCACATGGCACTTACCTCACATGGCACACGTACTGCACGTAGCACACTTGCCTCACAAAGCACACGTACTGCACATAGAACACTTATCTCACAAAGCACACATACTGCACATAGAACACTTATCTCACATAGCACATGTACTGCACATAGAACACTTACCTCACATGGCACTTACCTCACATGGCACACGTACTGCACGTAGCACTTACCTCACATGGCACTTACCTCACATGGCACACGTACTGCACGTAGCACTTACCTCACATGGCACTTACCTCACATGGCACATGTACTGCACGTAGCACTTACCTCACATGGCACTTACCTCACATGGCACTTACCTCACATGGCACTTACCCCACATGGCACATGTACTGCACATAGAACACTTACCTCACATGGCACTTACCTCACATGGCACTTACCTCACATGGCACTTACCTCACATGGCACATGTACTGCACGTAGCACTTACCTCACATGGCACTTACCTCACATGGCACTTACCTCACATGGCACTTACCCCACATGGCACATGTACTGCACGTAGCACACTTGCCTCACAAAGCACACGTACTGCACATAGAACACTTATCTCACAAAGCACACATACTGCACATAGAACACTTCTCACATAGCACATGTACTGCACATAGAACACTTATCTCACATGGCACTTACCTCACATGGCACACGTACTGCACGTAGCACTTACCTCACATGGCACTTACCTCACATGGCACATGTACTGCACGTAGCACTTACCTCACATGGCACTTACCTCACATGGCACTTACCTCACATGGCACTTACCCCACATGGCACATGTACTGCACGTAGCACACTTACCTCACAAAGCACAAGTACTGCACATAGAACACTTATCTCACAAAGCACACATACTGCACATAGAACACTTATCTCACATAGCACATGTACTGCACATAGAACACTTACCTCACATGGCACTTACCTCACATGGCACTTACCTCACATGGCACACGTACTGCACGTAGCACACTTGCCTCACAAAGCACACGTACTGCACATAGAACACTTATCTCACAAAGCACACATACTGCACATAGAACACTTATCTAACATAGCACATGTACTGCACATAGAACACTTACCTCACATGGCACTTACCTCACATGGCACACGTACTGCACGTAGCACACTTGCCTCACAAAGCACACGTACTGCACATAGAACACTTATCTCACAAAGCACACATACTGCACATAGAACACTTCTCACATAGCACATGTACTGCACATAGAACACTTACCTCACATGGCACTTACCTCACATGGCACTTACCTCACATGGCACACGTACTGCACGTAGCACACTTGCCTCACAAAGCACACGTACTGCACATAGAACACTTATCTCACAAAGCACACATACTGCACATAGAACACTTATCTCACATAGCACATGTACTGCACATAGAACACTTATCTCACATGGCACTTACCTCACATGGCACACGTACTGCACGTAGCACTTACCTCACATGGCACACGTACTGCACGTAGCACTTACCTCACATGGCACTTACCTCACATGGCACATGTACTGCACGTAGCACTTACCTCACATGGCACTTACCTCACATGGCACTTACCTCACATGGCACTTACCCCACATGGCACATGTACTGCACGTAGCACACTTACCTCACAAAGCACAAGTACTGCACATAGAACACTTATCTCACAAAGCACACATACTGCACATAGAACACTTATCTCACATAGCACATGTACTGCACATAGAACACTTACCTCACATGGCACTTACCTCACATGGCACTTACCTCACATGGCACACGTACTGCACGTAGCACACTTGCCTCACAAAGCACACGTACTGCACATAGAACACTTATCTCACAAAGCACACATACTGCACATAGAACACTTATCTCACATAGCACATGTACTGCACATAGAACACTTACCTCACATGGCACTTACCTCACATGGCACACGTACTGCACGTAGCACACTTGCCTCACAAAGCACACGTACTGCACATAGAACACTTATCTCACAAAGCACACATACTGCACATAGAACACTTCTCACATAGCACATGTACTGCACATAGAACACTTACCTCACATGGCACTTACCTCACATGGCACTTACCTCACATGGCACACGTACTGCACGTAGCACACTTGCCTCACAAAGCACACGTACTGCACATAGAACACTTATCTCACAAAGCACACATACTGCACATAGAACACTTATCTCACATAGCACATGTACTGCACATAGAACACTTACCTCACATGGCACTTACCTCACATGGCACACGTACTGCACGTAGCACTTACCTCACATGGCACTTACCTCACATGGCACATGTACTGCACGTAGCACTTACCTCACATGGCACTTACCTCACATGGCACTTACCTCACATGGCACTTACCCCACATGGCACATGTACTGCACATAGAACACTTACCTCACATGGCACTTACCTCACATGGCACTTACCTCACATGGCACTTACCTCACATGGCACATGTACTGCACGTAGCACTTACCTCACATGGCACTTACCTCACATGGCACTTACCTCACATGGCACTTACCCCACATGGCACATGTACTGCACGTAGCACACTTACCTCACAAAGCACAAGTACTGCACATAGAACACTTATCTCACAAAGCACACATACTGCACATAGAACACTTATCTCACATAGCACATGTACTGCACATAGAACACTTACCTCACATGGCACTTACCTCACATGGCACTTACCTCACATGGCACACGTACTGCACGTAGCACACTTGCCTCACAAAGCACACGTACTGCACATAGAACACTTATCTCACAAAGCACACATACTGCACATAGAACACTTATCTCACATAGCACATGTACTGCACATAGAACACTTACCTCACATGGCACTTACCTCACATGGCACTTACCTCACATGGCACACGTACTGCACGTAGCACACTTGCCTCACAAAGCACACGTACTGCACATAGAACACTTATCTCACAAAGCACACATACTGCACATAGAACACTTATCTCACATAGCACATGTACTGCACATAGAACACTTATCTCACATGGCACTTACCTCACATGGCACACGTACTGCACGTAGCACTTACCTCACATGGCACACGTACTGCACGTAGCACTTACCTCACATGGCACTTACCTCACATGGCACATGTACTGCACGTAGCACTTACCTCACATGGCACTTACCTCACATGGCACTTACCTCACATGGCACTTACCCCACATGGCACATGTACTGCACGTAGCACACTTACCTCACAAAGCACAAGTACTGCACATAGAACACTTATCTCACAAAGCACACATACTGCACATAGAACACTTATCTCACATAGCACATGTACTGCACATAGAACACTTACCTCACATGGCACTTACCTCACATGGCACTTACCTCACATGGCACACGTACTGCACGTAGCACACTTGCCTCACAAAGCACACGTACTGCACATAGAACACTTATCTCACAAAGCACACATACTGCACATAGAACACTTATCTAACATAGCACATGTACTGCACATAGAACACTTACCTCACATGGCACTTACCTCACATGGCACACGTACTGCACGTAGCACACTTGCCTCACAAAGCACACGTACTGCACATAGAACACTTATCTCACAAAGCACACATACTGCACATAGAACACTTCTCACATAGCACATGTACTGCACATAGAACACTTACCTCACATGGCACTTACCTCACATGGCACTTACCTCACATGGCACACGTACTGCACGTAGCACACTTGCCTCACAAAGCACACGTACTGCACATAGAACACTTATCTCACAAAGCACACATACTGCACATAGAACACTTATCTCACATAGCACATGTACTGCACATAGAACACTTATCTCACATGGCACTTACCTCACATGGCACACGTACTGCACGTAGCACTTACCTCACATGGCACTTACCTCACATGGCACATGTACTGCACGTAGCACTTACCTCACATGGCACTTACCTCACATGGCACTTACCTCACATGGCACTTACCCCACATGGCACATGTACTGCACATAGAACACTTATCTCACAAAGCACACGTACTGCACATAGAACACTTATCTCACAAAGCACACATACTGCACATAGAACACTTCTCACATAGCACATGTACTGCACATAGAACACTTACCTCACATGGCACTTACCTCACATGGCACTTACCTCACATGGCACACGTACTGCACGTAGCACACTTGCCTCACAAAGCACACGTACTGCACATAGAACACTTATCTCACAAAGCACACATACTGCACATAGAACACTTATCTCACATAGCACATGTACTGCACATAGAACACTTATCTCACATGGCACTTACCTCACATGGCACACGTACTGCACGTAGCACTTACCTCACATGGCACTTACCTCACATGGCACACGTACTGCACGTAGCACTTACCTCACATGGCACTTACCTCACATGGCACATGTACTGCACGTAGCACTTACCTCACATGGCACTTACCTCACATGGCACTTACCTCACATGGCACTTACCCCACATGGCACATGTACTGCACGTAGCACACTTACCTCACAAAGCACAAGTACTGCACATAGAACACTTATCTCACAAAGCACACATACTGCACATAGAACACTTATCTCACATAGCACATGTACTGCACATAGAACACTTACCTCACATGGCACTTACCTCACATGGCACTTACCTCACATGGCACACGTACTGCACGTAGCACACTTGCCTCACAAAGCACACGTACTGCACATAGAACACTTATCTCACATAGCACATGTACTGCACATAGAACACTTACCTCACATGGCACTTACCTCACATGGCACTTACCTCACATGGCACACGTACTGCACGTAGCACACTTGCCTCACAAAGCACACGTACTGCACATAGAACACTTATCTCACAAAGCACACATACTGCACATAGAACACTTCTCACATAGCACATGTACTGCACATAGAACACTTACCTCACATGGCACTTACCTCACATGGCACTTACCTCACATGGCACACGTACTGCACGTAGCACACTTGCCTCACAAAGCACACGTACTGCACATAGAACACTTATCTCACAAAGCACACATACTGCACATAGAACACTTATCTAACATAGCACATGTACTGCACATAGAACACTTACCTCACATGGCACTTACCTCACATGGCACTTACCTCACATGGCACACGTACTGCACGTAGCACACTTGCCTCACAAAGCACACGTACTGCACATAGAACACTTATCTCACAAAGCACACATACTGCACATAGAACACTTATCTCACATAGCACATGTACTGCACATAGAACACTTACCTCACATGGCACTTACCTCACATGGCACTTACCTCACATGGCACACGTACTGCACGTAGCACACTTGCCTCACAAAGCACACGTACTGCACATAGAACACTTATCTCACAAAGCACACATACTGCACATAGAACACTTCTCACATAGCACATGTACTGCACATAGAACACTTACCTCACATGGCACTTACCTCACATGGCACTTACCTCACATGGCACTTACCCCACATGGCACATGTACTGCACGTAGCACACTTACCTCACAAAGCACAAGTACTGCACATAGAACACTTATCTCACAAAGCACATGTACTGCACATAGAACACTTACCTCACATGGCACTTACCTCACATGGCACTTACCTCACATGGCACACGTACTGCACGTAGCACACTTGCCTCACAAAGCACACGTACTGCACATAGAACACTTATCTCACAAAGCACACATACTGCACATAGAACACTTATCTCACATAGCACATGTACTGCACATAGAACACTTACCTCACATGGCACTTACCTCACATGGCACTTACCTCACATGGCACACGTACTGCACGTAGCACACTTGCCTCACAAAGCACACGTACTGCACATAGAACACTTATCTCACAAAGCACACATACTGCACATAGAACACTTATCTCACATAGCACATGTACTGCACATAGAACACTTATCTCACATGGCACTTACCTCACATGGCACACGTACTGCACGTAGCACTTACCTCACATGGCACACGTACTGCACGTAGCACTTACCTCACATGGCACTTACCTCACATGGCACATGTACTGCACGTAGCACTTACCTCACATGGCACTTACCTCACATGGCACTTACCTCACATGGCACTTACCCCACATGGCACATGTACTGCACGTAGCACACTTACCTCACAAAGCACAAGTACTGCACATAGAACACTTATCTCACAAAGCACACATACTGCACATAGAACACTTATCTCACATAGCACATGTACTGCACATAGAACACTTACCTCACATGGCACTTACCTCACATGGCACTTACCTCACATGGCACACGTACTGCACGTAGCACACTTGCCTCACAAAGCACACGTACTGCACATAGAACACTTATCTCACAAAGCACACATACTGCACATAGAACACTTATCTCACATAGCACATGTACTGCACATAGAACACTTACCTCACATGGCACTTACCTCACATGGCACACGTACTGCACGTAGCACACTTGCCTCACAAAGCACACGTACTGCACATAGAACACTTATCTCACAAAGCACACATACTGCACATAGAACACTTCTCACATAGCACATGTACTGCACATAGAACACTTACCTCACATGGCACTTACCTCACATGGCACTTACCTCACATGGCACACGTACTGCACGTAGCACACTTGCCTCACAAAGCACACGTACTGCACATAGAACACTTATCTCACAAAGCACACATACTGCACATAGAACACTTATCTCACATAGCACATGTACTGCACATAGAACACTTACCTCACATGGCACTTACCTCACATGGCACACGTACTGCACGTAGCACTTACCTCACATGGCACTTACCTCACATGGCACATGTACTGCACGTAGCACTTACCTCACATGGCACTTACCTCACATGGCACTTACCTCACATGGCACTTACCCCACATGGCACATGTACTGCACATAGAACACTTACCTCACATGGCACTTACCTCACATGGCACTTACCTCACATGGCACTTACCTCACATGGCACATGTACTGCACGTAGCACTTACCTCACATGGCACTTACCTCACATGGCACTTACCTCACATGGCACTTACCCCACATGGCACATGTACTGCACGTAGCACACTTACCTCACAAAGCACAAGTACTGCACATAGAACACTTATCTCACAAAGCACACATACTGCACATAGAACACTTATCTCACATAGCACATGTACTGCACATAGAACACTTACCTCACATGGCACTTACCTCACATGGCACTTACCTCACATGGCACACGTACTGCACGTAGCACACTTGCCTCACAAAGCACACGTACTGCACATAGAACACTTATCTCACAAAGCACACATACTGCACATAGAACACTTATCTCACATAGCACATGTACTGCACATAGAACACTTACCTCACATGGCACTTACCTCACATGGCACTTACCTCACATGGCACACGTACTGCACGTAGCACACTTGCCTCACAAAGCACACGTACTGCACATAGAACACTTATCTCACAAAGCACACATACTGCACATAGAACACTTATCTCACATAGCACATGTACTGCACATAGAACACTTACCTCACATGGCACTTACCTCACATGGCACTTACCTCACATGGCACACGTACTGCACGTAGCACACTTGCCTCACAAAGCACACGTACTGCACATAGAA
This sequence comes from Brachyhypopomus gauderio, assembly GCF_052324685.1. Lineage (NCBI taxonomy): Eukaryota > Metazoa > Chordata > Actinopteri > Gymnotiformes > Hypopomidae > Brachyhypopomus > Brachyhypopomus gauderio. Next base: position 17,888,656 of record NC_135215.1, on the reverse strand, counting down.
CACTTATCTCACAAAGCACACATACTGCACATAGAACACTTCTCACATAGCACATGTACTGCACATAGAACACTTACCTCACATGGCACTTACCTCACATGGCACTTACCTCACATGGCACACGTACTGCACGTAGCACACTTGCCTCACAAAGCACACGTACTGCACATAGAACACTTATCTCACAAAGCACACATACTGCACATAGAACACTTATCTCACATAGCACATGTACTGCACATAGAACACTTATCTCACATGGCACTTACCTCACATGGCACACGTACTGCACGTAGCACTTACCTCACATGGCACTTACCTCACATGGCACACGTACTGCACGTAGCACTTACCTCACATGGCACTTACCTCACATGGCACATGTACTGCACGTAGCACTTACCTCACATGGCACTTACCTCACATGGCACTTACCTCACATGGCACTTACCCCACATGGCACATGTACTGCACGTAGCACACTTACCTCACAAAGCACAAGTACTGCACATAGAACACTTATCTCACAAAGCACACATACTGCACATAGAACACTTATCTCACATAGCACATGTACTGCACATAGAACACTTACCTCACATGGCACTTACCTCACATGGCACTTACCTCACATGGCACACGTACTGCACGTAGCACACTTGCCTCACAAAGCACACGTACTGCACATAGAACACTTATCTCACATAGCACATGTACTGCACATAGAACACTTACCTCACATGGCACTTACCTCACATGGCACTTACCTCACATGGCACACGTACTGCACGTAGCACACTTGCCTCACAAAGCACACGTACTGCACATAGAACACTTATCTCACAAAGCACACATACTGCACATAGAACACTTATCTCACATAGCACATGTACTGCACATAGAACACTTACCTCACATGGCACTTACCTCACATGGCACTTACCTCACATGGCACACGTACTGCACGTAGCACACTTGCCTCACAAAGCACACGTACTGCACATAGAACACTTATCTCACAAAGCACACATACTGCACATAGAACACTTCTCACATAGCACATGTACTGCACATAGAACACTTACCTCACATGGCACTTACCTCACATGGCACTTACCTCACATGGCACACGTACTGCACGTAGCACACTTGCCTCACAAAGCACACGTACTGCACATAGAACACCTATCTCACAAAGCACACATACTGCACATAGAACACTTATCTCACATAGCACATGTACTGCACATAGAACACTTATCTCACATGGCACTTACCTCACATGGCACACGTACTGCACGTAGCACTTACCTCACATGGCACTTACCTCACATGGCACATGTACTGCACGTAGCACTTACCTCACATGGCACTTACCTCACATGGCACTTACCTCACATGGCACTTACCTCACATGGCACTTACCCCACATGGCACATGTACTGCACGTAGCACACTTACCTCACAAAGCACAAGTACTGCACATAGAACACTTATCTCACAAAGCACACATACTGCACATAGAACACTTATCTCACATAGCACATGTACTGCACATAGAACACTTACCTCACATGGCACTTACCTCACATGGCACTTACCTCACATGGCACACGTACTGCACGTAGCACTTACCTCACATGGCACTTACCTCACATGGCACATGTACTGCACGTAGCACTTACCTCACATGGCACTTACCTCACATGGCACTTACCTCACATGGCACTTACCCCACATGGCACATGTACTGCACATAGAACACTTACCTCACATGGCACTTACCTCACATGGCACTTACCTCACATGGCACTTACCTCACATGGCACATGTACTGCACGTAGCACTTACCTCACATGGCACTTACCTCACATGGCACTTACCTCACATGGCACTTACCCCACATGGCACATGTACTGCACGTAGCACACTTACCTCACAAAGCACAAGTACTGCACATAGAACACTTATCTCACAAAGCACACATACTGCACATAGAACACTTATCTCACATAGCACATGTACTGCACATAGAACACTTATCTCACATGGCACTTACCTCACATGGCACACGTACTGCACGTAGCACTTACCTCACATGGCACACGTACTGCACGTAGCACTTACCTCACATGGCACTTACCTCACATGGCACATGTACTGCACGTAGCACTTACCTCACATGGCACTTACCTCACATGGCACTTACCTCACATGGCACTTACCCCACATGGCACATGTACTGCACGTAGCACACTTACCTCACAAAGCACAAGTACTGCACATAGAACACTTATCTCACAAAGCACACATACTGCACATAGAACACTTATCTCACATAGCACATGTACTGCACATAGAACACTTACCTCACATGGCACTTACCTCACATGGCACTTACCTCACATGGCACACGTACTGCACGTAGCACACTTGCCTCACAAAGCACACGTACTGCACATAGAACACTTATCTCACAAAGCACACATACTGCACATAGAACACTTATCTCACATAGCACATGTACTGCACATAGAACACTTACCTCACATGGCACTTACCTCACATGGCACACGTACTGCACGTAGCACTTACCTCACATGGCACTTACCTCACATGGCACACGTACTGCACGTAGCACTTACCTCACATGGCACTTACCTCACATGGCACATGTACTGCACGTAGCACTTACCTCACATGGCACTTACCTCACATGGCACTTACCTCACATGGCACTTACCCCACATGGCACATGTACTGCACATAGAACACTTACCTCACATGGCACTTACCTCACATGGCACTTACCTCACATGGCACATGTACTGCACGTAGCACTTACCTCACATGGCACTTACCTCACATGGCACTTACCTCACATGGCACTTACCCCACATGGCACATGTACTGCACGTAGCACACTTACCTCACAAAGCACAAGTACTGCACATAGAACACTTATCTCACAAAGCACACATACTGCACATAGAACACTTATCTCACATAGCACATGTACTGCACATAGAACACTTACCTCACATGGCACTTACCTCACATGGCACTTACCTCACATGGCACACGTACTGCACGTAGCACACTTGCCTCACAAAGCACACGTACTGCACATAGAACACTTATCTCACAAAGCACACATACTGCACATAGAACACTTCTCACATAGCACATGTACTGCACATAGAACACTTACCTCACATGGCACTTACCTCACATGGCACTTACCTCACATGGCACACGTACTGCACGTAGCACACTTGCCTCACAAAGCACACGTACTGCACATAGAACACTTATCTCACAAAGCACACATACTGCACATAGAACACTTATCTCACATAGCACATGTACTGCACATAGAACACTTATCTCACATGGCACTTACCTCACATGGCACACGTACTGCACGTAGCACTTACCTCACATGGCACTTACCTCACATGGCACACGTACTGCACGTAGCACTTACCTCACATGGCACTTACCTCACATGGCACATGTACTGCACGTAGCACTTACCTCACATGGCACTTACCTCACATGGCACTTACCTCACATGGCACTTACCCCACATGGCACATGTACTGCACGTAGCACACTTACCTCACAAAGCACAAGTACTGCACATAGAACACTTATCTCACAAAGCACACATACTGCACATAGAACACTTATCTCACATAGCACATGTACTGCACATAGAACACTTACCTCACATGGCACTTACCTCACATGGCACTTACCTCACATGGCACACGTACTGCACGTAGCACACTTGCCTCACAAAGCACACGTACTGCACATAGAACACTTATCTCACATAGCACATGTACTGCACATAGAACACTTACCTCACATGGCACTTACCTCACATGGCACTTACCTCACATGGCACACGTACTGCACGTAGCACACTTGCCTCACAAAGCACACGTACTGCACATAGAACACTTATCTCACAAAGCACACATACTGCACATAGAACACTTCTCACATAGCACATGTACTGCACATAGAACACTTACCTCACATGGCACTTACCTCACATGGCACTTACCTCACATGGCACACGTACTGCACGTAGCACACTTGCCTCACAAAGCACACGTACTGCACATAGAACACTTATCTCACAAAGCACACATACTGCACATAGAACACTTATCTAACATAGCACATGTACTGCACATAGAACACTTACCTCACATGGCACTTACCTCACATGGCACTTACCTCACATGGCACACGTACTGCACGTAGCACACTTGCCTCACAAAGCACACGTACTGCACATAGAACACTTATCTCACAAAGCACACATACTGCACATAGAACACTTATCTCACATAGCACATGTACTGCACATAGAACACTTACCTCACATGGCACTTACCTCACATGGCACTTACCTCACATGGCACACGTACTGCACGTAGCACACTTGCCTCACAAAGCACACGTACTGCACATAGAACACTTATCTCACAAAGCACACATACTGCACATAGAACACTTCTCACATAGCACATGTACTGCACATAGAACACTTACCTCACATGGCACTTACCTCACATGGCACATGTACTGCACGTAGCACTTACCTCACATGGCACTTACCTCACATGGCACTTACCCCACATGGCACATGTACTGCACGTAGCACACTTACCTCACAAAGCACAAGTACTGCACATAGAACACTTATCTCACAAAGCACACATACTGCACATAGAACACTTATCTCACATAGCACATGTACTGCACATAGAACACTTACCTCACATGGCACTTACCTCACATGGCACTTACCTCACATGGCACACGTACTGCACGTAGCACACTTGCCTCACAAAGCACACGTACTGCACATAGAACACTTATCTCACAAAGCACACATACTGCACATAGAACACTTATCTCACATAGCACATGTACTGCACATAGAACACTTATCTCACATGGCACTTAGCTCACATGGCACACGTACTGCACGTAGCACTTACCTCACATGGCACTTACCTCACATGGCACACGTACTGCACGTAGCACTTACCTCACATGGCACTTACCTCACATGGCACATGTACTGCACGTAGCACTTACCTCACATGGCACTTACCTCACATGGCACTTACCTCACATGGCACTTACCCCACATGGCACATGTACTGCACGTAGCACACTTACCTCACAAAGCACAAGTACTGCACATAGAACACTTATCTCACAAAGCACACATACTGCACATAGAACACTTATCTCACATAGCACATGTACTGCACATAGAACACTTACCTCACATGGCACTTACCTCACATGGCACTTACCTCACATGGCACACGTACTGCACGTAGCACACTTGCCTCACAAAGCACACGTACTGCACATAGAACACTTATCTCACATAGCACATGTACTGCACATAGAACACTTACCTCACATGGCACTTACCTCACATGGCACTTACCTCACATGGCACACGTACTGCACGTAGCACACTTGCCTCACAAAGCACACGTACTGCACATAGAACACTTATCTCACAAAGCACACATACTGCACATAGAACACTTATCTCACATAGCACATGTACTGCACATAGAACACTTACCTCACATGGCACTTACCTCACATGGCACTTACCTCACATGGCACACGTACTGCACGTAGCACACTTGCCTCACAAAGCACACGTACTGCACATAGAACACTTATCTCACAAAGCACACATACTGCACATAGAACACTTCTCACATAGCACATGTACTGCACATAGAACACTTACCTCACATGGCACTTACCTCACATGGCACTTACCTCACATGGCACACGTACTGCACGTAGCACTTACCTCACATGGCACTTACCTCACATGGCACATGTACTGCACGTAGCACTTACCTCACATGGCACTTACCTCACATGGCACTTACCCCACATGGCACATGTACTGCACGTAGCACACTTACCTCACAAAGCACAAGTACTGCACATAGAACACTTATCTCACAAAGCACACATACTGCACATAGAACACTTATCTCACATAGCACATGTACTGCACATAGAACACTTACCTCACATGGCACTTACCTCACATGGCACTTACCTCACATGGCACACGTACTGCACGTAGCACACTTGCCTCACAAAGCACACGTACTGCACATAGAACACTTATCTCACAAAGCACACATACTGCACATAGAACACTTATCTAACATAGCACATGTACTGCACATAGAACACTTACCTCACATGGCACTTACCTCACATGGCACTTACCTCACATGGCACACGTACTGCACGTAGCACACTTGCCTCACAAAGCACACGTACTGCACATAGAACACTTATCTCACAAAGCACACATACTGCACATAGAACACTTCTCACATAGCACATGTACTGCACATAGAACACTTACCTCACATGGCACTTACCTCACATGGCACTTACCTCACATGGCACACGTACTGCACGTAGCACACTTGCCTCACAAAGCACACGTACTGCACATAGAACACTTATCTCACAAAGCACACATACTGCACATAGAACACTTATCTCACATAGCACATGTACTGCACATAGAACACTTATCTCACATGGCACTTACCTCACATGGCACACGTACTGCACGTAGCACTTACCTCACATGGCACACGTACTGCACGTAGCACTTACCTCACATGGCACTTACCTCACATGGCACATGTACTGCACGTAGCACTTACCTCACATGGCACTTACCTCACATGGCACTTACCTCACATGGCACTTACCCCACATGGCACATGTACTGCACGTAGCACACTTACCTCACAAAGCACAAGTACTGCACATAGAACACTTATCTCACAAAGCACACATACTGCACATAGAACACTTATCTCACATAGCACATGTACTGCACATAGAACACTTACCTCACATGGCACTTACCTCACATGGCACTTACCTCACATGGCACACGTACTGCACGTAGCACACTTGCCTCACAAAGCACACGTACTGCACATAGAACACTTATCTCACAAAGCACACATACTGCACATAGAACACTTATCTCACATAGCACATGTACTGCACATAGAACACTTACCTCACATGGCACTTACCTCACATGGCACACGTACTGCACGTAGCACACTTGCCTCACAAAGCACACGTACTGCACATAGAACACTTATCTCACAAAGCACACATACTGCACATAGAACACTTCTCACATAGCACATGTACTGCACATAGAACACTTACCTCACATGGCACTTACCTCACATGGCACTTACCTCACATGGCACACGTACTGCACGTAGCACACTTGCCTCACAAAGCACACGTACTGCACATAGAACACTTATCTCACAAAGCACACATACTGCACATAGAACACTTATCTCACATAGCACATGTACTGCACATAGAACACTTATCTCACATGGCACTTACCTCACATGGCACACGTACTGCACGTAGCACTTACCTCACATGGCACTTACCTCACATGGCACACGTACTGCACGTAGCACTTACCTCACATGGCACTTACCTCACATGGCACATGTACTGCACGTAGCACTTACCTCACATGGCACTTACCTCACATGGCACTTACCTCACATGGCACTTACCCCACATGGCACATGTACTGCACGTAGCACACTTACCTCACAAAGCACAAGTACTGCACATAGAACACTTATCTCACAAAGCACACATACTGCACATAGAACACTTATCTCACATAGCACATGTACTGCACATAGAACACTTACCTCACATGGCACTTACCTCACATGGCACTTACCTCACATGGCACACGTACTGCACGTAGCACACTTGCCTCACAAAGCACACGTACTGCACATAGAACACTTATCTCACAAAGCACACATACTGCACATAGAACACTTATCTCACATAGCACATGTACTGCACATAGAACACTTACCTCACATGGCACTTACCTCACATGGCACTTACCTCACATGGCACACGTACTGCACGTAGCACACTTGCCTCACAAAGCACACGTACTGCACATAGAACACTTATCTCACAAAGCACACATACTGCACATAGAACACTTCTCACATAGCACATGTACTGCACATAGAACACTTACCTCACATGGCACTTACCTCACATGGCACACGTACTGCACGTAGCACTTACCTCACATGGCACTTACCTCACATGGCACATGTACTGCACGTAGCACTTACCTCACATGGCACTTACCTCACATGGCACTTACCTCACATGGCACTTACCCCACATGGCACATGTACTGCACGTAGCACACTTACCTCACAAAGCACAAGTACTGCACATAGAACACTTATCTCACAAAGCACACATACTGCACATAGAACACTTATCTCACATAGCACATGTACTGCACATAGAACACTTACCTCACATGGCACTTACCTCACATGGCACTTACCTCACATGGCACACGTACTGCACGTAGCACACTTGCCTCACAAAGCACACGTACTGCACATAGAACACTTATCTCACAAAGCACACATACTGCACATAGAACACTTATCTCACATAGCACATGTACTGCACATAGAACACTTACCTCACATGGCACTTACCTCACATGGCACACGTACTGCACGTAGCACTTACCTCACATGGCACTTACCTCACATGGCACACGTACTGCACGTAGCACTTACCTCACATGGCACTTACCTCACATGGCACATGTACTGCACGTAGCACTTACCTCACATGGCACTTACCTCACATGGCACTTACCTCACATGGCACTTACCCCACATGGCACATGTACTGCACATAGAACACTTACCTCACATGGCACTTACCTCACATGGCACTTACCTCACATGGCACTTACCTCACATGGCACATGTACTGCACGTAGCACTTACCTCACATGGCACTTACCTCACATGGCACTTACCTCACATGGCACTTACCCCACATGGCACATGTACTGCACGTAGCACACTTACCTCACAAAGCACAAGTACTGCACATAGAACACTTATCTCACAAAGCACACATACTGCACATAGAACACTTATCTCACATAGCACATGTACTGCACATAGAACACTTACCTCACATGGCACTTACCTCACATGGCACTTACCTCACATGGCACACGTACTGCACGTAGCACACTTGCCTCACAAAGCACACGTACTGCACATAGAACACTTATCTCACAAAGCACACATACTGCACATAGAACACTTCTCACATAGCACATGTACTGCACATAGAACACTTACCTCACATGGCACTTACCTCACATGGCACTTACCTCACATGGCACACGTACTGCACGTAGCACACTTGCCTCACAAAGCACACGTACTGCACATAGAACACTTATCTCACAAAGCACACATACTGCACATAGAACACTTATCTCACATAGCACATGTACTGCACATAGAACACTTATCTCACATGGCACTTACCTCACATGGCACACGTACTGCACGTAGCACTTACCTCACATGGCACTTACCTCACATGGCACACGTACTGCACGTAGCACTTACCTCACATGGCACTTACCTCACATGGCACATGTACTGCACGTAGCACTTACCTCACATGGCACTTACCTCACATGGCACTTACCTCACATGGCACTTACCCCACATGGCACATGTACTGCACGTAGCACACTTACCTCACAAAGCACAAGTACTGCACATAGAACACTTATCTCACAAAGCACACATACTGCACATAGAACACTTATCTCACATAGCACATGTACTGCACATAGAACACTTACCTCACATGGCACTTACCTCACATGGCACTTACCTCACATGGCACACGTACTGCACGTAGCACACTTGCCTCACAAAGCACACGTACTGCACATAGAACACTTATCTCACATAGCACATGTACTGCACATAGAACACTTACCTCACATGGCACTTACCTCACATGGCACTTACCTCACATGGCACACGTACTGCACGTAGCACACTTGCCTCACAAAGCACACATACTGCACATAGAACACTTATCTCACATAGCACATGTACTGCACATAGAACACTTACCTCACATGGCACTTACCTCACATGGCACACGTACTGCACGTAGCACACTTGCCTCACAAAGCACACGTACTGCACATAGAACACTTATCTCACAAAGCACACATACTGCACATAGAACACTTATCTCACATAGCACATGTACTGCACATAGAACACTTACCTCACATGGCACTTACCTCACATGGCACTTACCTCACATGGCACACGTACTGCACGTAGCACACTTGCCTCACAAAGCACACGTACTGCACATAGAACACTTATCTCACATAGCACATGTACTGCACATAGAACACTTACCTCACATGGCACTTACCTCACATGGCACTTACCTCACATGGCACACGTACTGCACGTAGCACACTTGCCTCACAAAGCACACGTACTGCACATAGAACACTTATCTCACAAAGCACACATACTGCACATAGAACACTTATCTCACATAGCACATGTACTGCACATAGAACACTTACCTCACATGGCACTTACCTCACATGGCACTTACCTCACATGGCACACGTACTGCACGTAGCACACTTGCCTCACAAAGCACACGTACTGCACATAGAACACTTATCTCACAAAGCACACATACTGCACATAGAACACTTCTCACATAGCACATGTACTGCACATAGAACACTTACCTCACATGGCACTTACCTCACATGGCACTTACCTCACATGGCACACGTACTGCACGTAGCACACTTGCCTCACAAAGCACACGTACTGCACATAGAACACTTATCTCACAAAGCACACATACTGCACATAGAACACTTATCTCACATAGCACATGTACTGCACATAGAACACTTATCTCACATGGCACTTACCTCACATGGCACACGTACTGCACGTAGCACTTACCTCACATGGCACTTACCTCACATGGCACACGTACTGCACGTAGCACTTACCTCACATGGCACTTACCTCACATGGCACATGTACTGCACGTAGCACTTACCTCACATGGCACTTACCTCACATGGCACTTACCTCACATGGCACTTACCCCACATGGCACATGTACTGCACGTAGCACACTTACCTCACAAAGCACAAGTACTGCACATAGAACACTTATCTCACAAAGCACACATACTGCACATAGAACACTTATCTCACATAGCACATGTACTGCACATAGAACACTTACCTCACATGGCACTTACCTCACATGGCACACGTACTGCACGTAGCACACTTGCCTCACAAAGCACACGTACTGCACATAGAACACTTATCTCACATAGCACATGTACTGCACATAGAACACTTACCTCACATGGCACATGTACTGCACGTAGCACTTACCTCACATGGCACTTACCTCACATGGCACTTACCTCACATGGCACATGTACTGCACGTAGCACTTACCTCACATGGCACTTACCTCACATGGCACTTACCTCACATGGCACTTACCCCACATGGCACATGTACTGCACATAGAACACTTACCTCACATGGCACTTACCTCACATGGCACTTACCTCACATGGCACTTACCTCACATGGCACATGTACTGCACGTAGCACTTACCTCACATGGCACTTACCTCACATGGCACTTACCTCACATGGCACTTACCCCACATGGCACATGTACTGCACGTAGCACACTTACCTCACAAAGCACAAGTACTGCACATAGAACACTTATCTCACAAAGCACACATACTGCACATAGAACACTTATCTCACATAGCACATGTACTGCACATAGAACACTTACCTCACATGGCACTTACCTCACATGGCACTTACCTCACATGGCACACGTACTGCACGTAGCACACTTGCCTCACAAAGCACACGTACTGCACATAGAACACTTATCTCACAAAGCACACATACTGCACATAGAACACTTATCTCACATAGCACATGTACTGCACATAGAACACTTACCTCACATGGCACTTACCTCACATGGCACTTACCTCACATGGCACACGTACTGCACGTAGCACACTTGCCTCACAAAGCACACGTACTGCACATAGAACACTTATCTCACAAAGCACACATACTGCACATAGAACACTTCTCACATAGCACATGTACTGCACATAGAACACTTACCTCACATGGCACTTACCTCACATGGCACTTACCTCACATGGCACACGTACTGCACGTAGCACACTTGCCTCACAAAGCACACGTACTGCACATAGAACACTTATCTCACAAAGCACACATACTGCACATAGAACACTTATCTCACATAGCACATGTACTGCACATAGAACACTTACCTCACATGGCACTTACCTCACATGGCACACGTACTGCACGTAGCACACTTGCCTCACAAAGCACACGTACTGCACATAGAACACTTATCTCACAAAGCACACATACTGCACATAGAACACTTATCTCACATAGCACATGTACTGCACATAGAACACTTACCTCACATGGCACTTACCTCACATGGCACACGTACTGCACGTAGCACTTACCTCACATGGCACTTACCTCACATGGCACACGTACTGCACGTAGCACTTACCTCACATGGCACTTACCTCACATGGCACATGTACTGCACGTAGCACACTTGCCTCACAAAGCACACGTACTGCACATAGAACACTTATCTCACAAAGCACACATACTGCACATAGAACACTTATCTCACATGGCACTTACCTCACATGGCACACGTACTGCACGTAGCACTTACCTCACATGGCACTTACCTCACATGGCACACGTACTGCACGTAGCACTTACCTCACATGGCACTTACCTCACATGGCACATGTACTGCACGTAGCACTTACCTCACATGGCACTTACCTCACATGGCACTTACCTCACATGGCACTTACCCCACATGGCACATGTACTGCACGTAGCACACTTACCTCACAAAGCACAAGTACTGCACATAGAACACTTATCTCACAAAGCACACATACTGCACATAGAACACTTATCTCACATAGCACATGTACTGCACATAGAACACTTACCTCACATGGCACTTACCTCACATGGCACTTACCTCACATGGCACACGTACTGCACGTAGCACACTTGCCTCACAAAGCACACGTACTGCACATAGAACACTTATCTCACATAGCACATGTACTGCACATAGAACACTTACCTCACATGGCACTTACCTCACATGGCACTTACCTCACATGGCACACGTACTGCACGTAGCACACTTGCCTCACAAAGCACACGTACTGCACATAGAACACTTATCTCACAAAGCACACATACTGCACATAGAACACTTATCTCACATAGCACATGTACTGCACATAGAACACTTACCTCACATGGCACTTACCTCACATGGCACTTACCTCACATGGCACACGTACTGCACGTAGCACACTTGCCTCACAAAGCACACGTACTGCACATAGAACACTTATCTCACAAAGCACACATACTGCACATAGAACACTTCTCACATAGCACATGTACTGCACATAGAACACTTACCTCACATGGCACTTACCTCACATGGCACTTACCTCACATGGCACACGTACTGCACGTAGCACACTTGCCTCACAAAGCACACGTACTGCACATAGAACACTTATCTCACAAAGCACACATACTGCACATAGAACACTTATCTCACATAGCACATGTACTGCACATAGAACACTTATCTCACATGGCACTTACCTCACATGGCACACGTACTGCACGTAGCACTTACCTCACATGGCACTTACCTCACATGGCACACGTACTGCACGTAGCACTTACCTCACATGGCACTTACCTCACATGGCACATGTACTGCACGTAGCACTTACCTCACATGGCACTTACCTCACATGGCACTTACCTCACATGGCACTTACCCCACATGGCACATGTACTGCACATAGAACACTTACCTCACATGGCACTTACCTCACATGGCACTTACCTCACATGGCACTTACCTCACATGGCACATGTACTGCACGTAGCACTTACCTCACATGGCACTTACCTCACATGGCACTTACCTCACATGGCACTTACCCCACATGGCACATGTACTGCACGTAGCACACTTACCTCACAAAGCACAAGTACTGCACATAGAACACTTATCTCACAAAGCACACATACTGCACATAGAACACTTATCTCACATAGCACATGTACTGCACATAGAACACTTACCTCACATGGCACTTACCTCACATGGCACTTACCTCACATGGCACACGTACTGCACGTAGCACACTTGCCTCACAAAGCACACGTACTGCACATAGAACACTTATCTCACAAAGCACACATACTGCACATAGAACACTTATCTCACATAGCACATGTACTGCACATAGAACACTTACCTCACATGGCACTTACCTCACATGGCACTTACCTCACATGGCACACGTACTGCACGTAGCACACTTGCCTCACAAAGCACACGTACTGCACATAGAACACTTATCTCACAAAGCACACATACTGCACATAGAACACTTCTCACATAGCACATGTACTGCACATAGAACACTTACCTCACATGGCACTTACCTCACATGGCACTTACCTCACATGGCACACGTACTGCACGTAGCACACTTGCCTCACAAAGCACACGTACTGCACATAGAACACTTATCTCACAAAGCACACATACTGCACATAGAACACTTATCTCACATAGCACATGTACTGCACATAGAACACTTACCTCACATGGCACTTACCTCACATGGCACACGTACTGCACGTAGCACACTTGCCTCACAAAGCACACGTACTGCACATAGAACACTTATCTCACAAAGCACACATACTGCACATAGAACACTTATCTCACATAGCACATGTACTGCACATAGAACACTTACCTCACATGGCACTTACCTCACATGGCACACGTACTGCACGTAGCACTTACCTCACATGGCACTTACCTCACATGGCACACGTACTGCACGTAGCACTTACCTCACATGGCACTTACCTCACATGGCACATGTACTGCACGTAGCACACTTGCCTCACAAAGCACACGTACTGCACATAGAACACTTATCTCACAAAGCACACATACTGCACATAGAACACTTATCTCACATAGCACATGTACTGCACATAGAACACTTATCTCACATGGCACTTACCTCACATGGCACACGTACTGCACGTAGCACTTACCTCACATGGCACTTACCTCACATGGCACACGTACTGCACGTAGCACTTACCTCACATGGCACTTACCTCACATGGCACATGTACTGCACGTAGCACTTACCTCACATGGCACTTACCTCACATGGCACTTACCTCACATGGCACTTACCCCACATGGCACATGTACTGCACGTAGCACACTTACCTCACAAAGCACAAGTACTGCACATAGAACACTTATCTCACAAAGCACACATACTGCACATAGAACACTTATCTCACATAGCACATGTACTGCACATAGAACACTTACCTCACATGGCACTTACCTCACATGGCACTTACCTCACATGGCACACGTACTGCACGTAGCACACTTGCCTCACAAAGCACACGTACTGCACATAGAACACTTATCTCACAAAGCACACATACTGCACATAGAACACTTCTCACATAGCACATGTACTGCACATAGAACACTTACCTCACATGGCACTTACCTCACATGGCACTTACCTCACATGGCACACGTACTGCACGTAGCACACTTGCCTCACAAAGCACACGTACTGCACATAGAACA